>NC_056731.1:482187516-482202516 GCF_019279795.1 Protopterus annectens
ACCGTTGCTGTGCGCCATTCTGTGGGCACGTAGCCTGTGGAGAGGCTAAGGCTGAACAGCGTGTTTAGGTGGGGGGTTAGTTCTTTCTGTAGTTGGTGCAAGATGCAGCCTGGGACACCATCTGGCCCCACTGATGCTGTGTTTTTGGCTTTTGAAAGAGCTATTTTCACCTGTGGGTCTGTGATTTCTGGGACACCACTTTTCCGGTATAGTTGTGGGCCCTTTTAGGGGTGAGGGGGGGTGAAGTTTTCACCGAATCTGCCAGTATGTTGGCAATATCAGCAGGTTCAGTATATTTTGTGTATTTTGCACTAGTCCAGTGCACATCTACGAGTTGCCACTTAGATTCTTAATATAGCTAAAGAAGGTTTTGTGGTTATCTTTTGAATCCTTGGCTATTTTTCTTTCTAAGTTCGCCTTGGATGATTTTATGAGGGACCTTAAGTTTCTCACAGATACTGATCAGGGAGGTCTTTCTTAGGATTTGCTTTTTTTCTGAACTAGTTTCTTCCTTCTATTGTATAGCCTGTTATGGCAGGGGTCCACCAGACTGGTTTCCTTCTCTTAGAGGAGCGAGTCTTAGTTTTGCTAGGGATGGCATGATTCATGCATCATTGTAGGTGCTCATAGAATGCATTTGTAAAGGTTTCTCCATCTTGGGGAACATTACCCTTTAGCGTGCGGGTTGTGAAACTTTCCGCCTTTCTCTTAAGTAAGGTAAAGTTTGCTTTAAAAAAGTTTTTTTACTGTAGTTTCCTTAGTTGAGGGTGGTGGTGGAGTTTGGACATCCAGAGTGATTACTTTATGGTCTGCTCTAACCAGTGACTGGTTGACCTCCGGTGTGAAACACCTGTCGCACTTGTTTGTGATTACCAGGGTCCAATATGTTTTCACCTCTGGTAGGGGAGTTTACCAGCTAATCCAAGGCGTTTGAATTGATTAATTCCAGGAAGTGATGGGCCTGGGAGTTTGTACTCTAGTAGTTTTCCCAGTTAATGGTAGGGTAATTTAAATCGCCCAATATCAGGGTGTTCGGTAGGACCTTCATGTTTTCCAGTGTCTCTAGAAAGGTGGAGTGGTGGTCCTGGGTCATGGAGGGTGATATGTAGCAGGCCACAATATGCACTGCAGATCTGACTGATGTGAGCTGCACATGGATGACCTCAGAGGTATCATGCTGCACCACTAACCTGGAGGTGTAGGTATCTTTGATGAATATGGATACACACCCCCTCCTTTTGTGTTTCAGTCAGTGTTCTGTGGTTGAAACGTGCGATACGAGTTGTAGCCTGGTAGTGCGGGGGTGCTCTCTGTAGCCTTGAACCAGGTTTCAGTTACTGCACAGATGTCGAGGTTCTCCATATTGAGGAGTGCTTAGAGTGCGTGCATTTTGAGATTTAAACTCCTGGCGTTGAATAGCATAACTCGCGGTTATTTGTTAATTGTGCTGTTTACAGAGGTGGGTTTGACTTTTGAGCCTTGCCTAAAAATGGCACTATTGGGCAGCAAGAGCCTTGGCCAGTATTCAAAAGCCTAGGGGTGCGACAGGGGCAAGCACAGTCTCTTGCGAAGCAACGCAGCTTGTTGAGCATGGTGTCCCAGGCTGACAGACACTGGATCCACTTTGAATGACACCAGAAGATTAGCCAATTGTTGAACTTGATCATTTTTTCTTTATACTGAGGTATCATTCTTGGTGAGGGCAGGATGCTACTCAGGGTCAGGGTCATACCAGCCTGGGCTACAAGATCAGAGAGCTCTTCCATGTCTCTTTTCATGTAGTCCTGGGAGGTACATCTCAGGTCATTCACAACAACATGAACAATGACAGAGTCATATTTGTACTTGTCCTGGAGTGTCCAGAGTGCTTGTGTTATGTGGCGGATTCTGGCAGCTGACAGTAACCTTCTCTTTGTCCAGCCTAGTGAGTGGGACATCAGTGTGCCTGACTATAGACACACCTATTACTGGTTATGTTATTTCGCCTTAAGGGCTGTGATTGTGCAGCACACCGATTGTGTTTTATGTGTTGTTTGGTTTGTGACGGGAGGTGCAGGTTATTTGGGTGTCTGCTTTGGAAGTGTCTAATGCATTTGCAGGTTTTTATTTAGAGCCTCAGAGTAGGACTGTGTATTTGCCTGTATTTTTTGCCAGTGCTGGTTTAGTAAGTCTATGTGGGGCTGAAGGTGTGGTGCAAGTGTTAACCTTCTCCTCTTGACTGTCTGTTTCAGTCTTTGGTGGAGACAGCTTAGCCTCCAGTTTGGCTGTATAACTGCATCTCTCGCATATGTTAGTGTTTTGTGGTAGGAGGAGAGGGTTGTCTGTGTACATGAGGCAGTTGTAACATTGCCTCAGAATACCCAGATTCACCAGCTGGACTGGAGAGTACACCTGAAATTGCCCTTTGATCATGCCTGAACAGTAGGGTGGGCTGCTTAGTCGCTTGGTTGGTGAGGGGTGAATAAAGAGCCTTGCCCTGCTGGGCAATCAAGTGTCAGGGTATATTAGTGCTTGCTATTAAGTCTGAGCAAGTGCTGGGCTGTAGTATGCTTTTTGAGTGCTTAGGTTGAGAGTTATACTAGTTTCAAGGGAAAAACTGAAGAGGAGACTTAGTGGAGCCGGGAATAATTTAACCCTAGCTAACCGGCACAGTCTGGTGCACAAAACCGTGCAAACGCGGTTTTTATAGCAGGGAAATGAAAGACAGAAATTAGTCCAAAATGGCCAATAAACTACTAACTTCTGGACTGGAACCACTCCTCCAGGGACAGATAGGCTGCTCAAAGCTCCCCTCTCTCACAGGTGAAGAGAGAAACTTCCTTCTATCCAAGTAAGGTATGGGCAACTCAGAAACTTGTAACACAGCCCTGAATTCAGCACTAGCCTGAAAACTGGACTATACTAGCTCAGAAAGGCAGGAAACAAAGAATTTTTTTTTTTTTTTAAAGAGAAGGCAAAAACAGTAAAAAATAACTTAAACAGCTTTAAATGACTACAAACTATCAGAAAAGGCTATCGCACTTTAGTGTGTAGCCTACAACAGTTAAATTATTTGAACAAAAATTACAAGTGCAGTCAGTCTAGTAAATACAATATGTGAAAAAAAAAATAAACAAGCTTTTGAATCACAATAAATGCTGGAAAATTGGTGTTTGGGAAGAAAACAGTTAAGTACAGCAAGAAAGTACAGAAAACTGATACTTAAAATCACTCCAAAGTCTCTCTTCTAAGCTTGAAGGCTTGAATCAGTTTAAGGCTTTCTAGTGCTTCCCAGTAGGTTACTAACAGGAAAGATGGGAAACAAGTGCAGATGTGGTCTTTTACACCAGAAAGTTGAAAGAGATGGACAAACTGTCCAAATGGTCAATATACTACAATTTCTGGGCCAAGAACCACTCCTCTTGGGGTAGATAGGCTACCCAATGCTTACCACTCTCAATGATAAACTAGAAGGCTTCCCTCCAACATAGAAAGGCTTGGGGGGGCTCAGAAGCTTACCAACAGTCCTGGATACAGCAAATCTGTACCTGGACTATGCTAGTCACAAGAAAGGCGGGGACCAAACGCAAACACTGGCTTTTAAACCAGAAAGTAGAAAGAGATGGAAAAACTGGCCAAATGGCCAATGAACTACAATATCTGGGCCAAAACCCACTCTTCTCGTGGAAGATAGGCTACCTAAAACAGCAGTAAATACAATTCAAATTGCAGTGCAGGCTAGTACACTTCAGTGTGCAGTAATATTACGGCAAATACAGTTTAAATGCAATTAAATTAACAAATGACTAAAAAACAAGTGCAGAACGCAGTAAATTAGAAGGCTACTAACAAGCAGTAATAAGTGCAGAGTAGGAGCAACTGAACAGATAACAGCAAGCAGAACAACATCTAAGACAGCTACAGTAAGAGCAGCTGAATAAAATATGTATATATTTTATTTAATTTTTTTTTTTTTGAGGGCGGGAACAGAGCAGAATTAAGAGGCTACAGGGGTTTCCTTCCCAAACGCTCTCTTTGTACACAGTAGGAGTGCCTGAAATCCGAATATGATCTCACTGCACTCAGTTGGGAAAGCAAATGAGATGGGTCCAGAAGGAGTATCCAAATACAAATTCACAAGAGGGGCGGGCAATTTCAAAGCCACAAACACTAACTGCAGAAACACAGACACAACTTTCAGAAACACAAATAAATAAATTAAATGCAGAACTATATGAAAAAGAGCAGATAAAAGTGTACTTAAATTCACTTTTACATCAGTTGATTACAGGTAGAGCTTAGCTATATATATATATATATATATATATATATATATATATATATATATATATATATATATATATATATATATACATATACATATATACATACACACACACACACACACACACACACACATATATATATATATATATATATATATATATATATATATATATATATATATATATATACATACATACACACACACACACACACATACACATGTGTGTGTGTGTATGTGCGTGTTATTGTGGAAGCAGATTTTGGGGGCGATGGCACTTCTCTAGTGTCAGCTCAAACTATAACTTGTTTTCCCTTGCGATAATGTCTTCTTTGTGCCTACATAGCATGATGTAGCAAACACTAAGGCCATAGTGGATGATTTAATACCATACATCAATCTGCCCCCCCAGCTTAATTGTTGTGTTATATTGCATTGCTGTTTAGTTTCTGCGTACTCTGCACGTTGTTGAGGACACTAAGGTTGTAGCAATTACTCAAATGCTCCACATCCTGCATAATTACCATTTTTGTTTGTACTCTGTGATTTCTTATTCTGGGTAAAGTTTATGTATATAAATCATTAATGCTTTAGTAACCAGTAGCTTTTTTCTTCATTTCGTTACTTCACTATCCAATTTTGTGGATATTATCCGTTTAATATTGCCTAAATTTAATCTTAAACATAAGCTATATTACTTCCATTTCCAATAAGTGTTCCTTTTTATTTTACTTTCTGCTTTTATTTTAGCTCTATCCCCTGAGAAATTGATGCACAACTCGCCGATCTTTCATAGCCAGACCATCCCTGCTGACCATCAGAGTGGAAAGAGCTAATTGTATGCCTCATCTATTTCAAATCTGATGTCAACTACATGTAGTTATTACTTGCGTGCTTCTGTGTAAGATGAGAACTCACTAGTGTTTTGGTTCTGCACTTTCCCCTGCCCCGCTTGCTTTGTACTGATCCCCCTCCCTACTCAAACAGCATTTTATCCTGACATTCTCTACATTAAACTGAGGGATAAGACCATCTTGATTAGCCATTAAATCTAGCAATCTCATTAGCAGCACAGTTACCTTTTTACTATAACCAACCTACAGACCTTTCCAGATTGTTTTTCTTGGAATTGTTGCTAAGCTGGTTTCTTCGGTGCAACCCTCTCCGTTCACCCTTGCTGCGCTCTGGCTCACTCCGCTCCCCTACCCCCATACCCCCATTCCCACCCACCCCCATTCCCACCCACATCCTATCTCCTCAGATTTATACTTTAGGCCACTCCTCTACTTCCATATCATTCAATCACTCCTCTACTTCCATATCATTCAATCACACCTCCCAGCTTCCTCTTATACCCAACCAACTTTCACCACCTTACCCACATACCACAACACCCACTTTAGTCCTCTATCATTTACACTTTTCCCAATCTCCATCTAAATTATACAAACCTATTTTAAATCAGTAGCACTTGCTCTTATTACTTTACCAATATACACTTCATCATTCCTACTATACTCATATATACCTTCTACACTAATATGCCTCACATTACTACTTACATACAGTCTATTTCTAACTATCCTAATTTTGCTTACACGTCACTTATCACTTCCCCCTACCCACACACTACCTCGCCATTCTTTCTCCATTGCATCCTCTCCAATATCTACGTCTCCACCCATCAACACCATTATTTCCCAGCACACACACATCATTCCTCGTATCTTTAAACCTTTCCTACTCTCTTACCCTAGCAATACAATTTCCACTAAATATGAAGTACATTAACTAACCTCATCAGAACCACAGTTAATATTGCAACTAGACTGACACCTTTCCATAATACACTCCATCTTCCTAGAAAACCCAACATACTCAACTTAACATGAATGTCAGAAGCATTACCAACAAAGTCCATGAACTACATGCCAATCTTTCTCTGTAGTCCCCTGACATAGTATTACTAACAGACATGGCTTAAACCCATTTCCAATAACGAAATTTTAGCTCCAGGCTACAACATACGTAATGCTCGTCCTTCCAAAAAATGTAGAAATCCTGGATATATGTAAACCACCCTTAGCCAATGCAGAAATTTGACTTGCAAAACTAATTCCTCCTGGTTTCAACTTAACCCTTGAAACCTTACTCAAATGGATCTCAAATACATTCCAGCAGGAAACTCTAGTCTTAAGGGACTAACATTGACTTGTTATCCTGTAATTCTTATTCTCCCAGCAACTCCACTAACCTCTATGGAATTTCTCAGCTTATCCATATTCCCACAAGAGTTGATAAAACAACAAAAAGACAAAGACAGTCAGTACTTCACTGGATTCTGACTAATAAACCAACTCTCCCAATCAGGCTCTCTCCCAGACAGCTTGAGTGACCACTTACCCACATTCATAATTAGACATTGCACAACCCAGGATAAACCTATTACTTTCCAAACTATCAGAAACAAAATAAACTTTAATTCAACTACCTTTTTAATACCTTAAAAGCCTGTAATTGGACCCCTCAAGTACCTTAACTTAACTCATTAAATCCGAGTGACGCCTTCAGGTGCAACTGCAGTTAATTCCTCCTGACGCCTCTAGGCATCAAATATTGCTTGCTAATATTTGCATCAATAATTCCAAAGCCATGCTATGTACAAGGTTTTAAAAGATTTTATCTTAAAATTTACACAACGGCAAACTCAACTGCATTACTATTTGATCTATGCTTAGTGTAATTAGAGAGATATTAATGGTTGTTTTTATAATATTAATTTACATAGATATGATTTTCACATTTTCCTTAAATATTTCAACAACCAAGTAACACAGATAGAACTCAGTCTCATATGAAAGCTCTCAGCTACATGAATAAAATGCTGCTTCAGTATGTGTGTAACTTGAGTGGTTGCTGGGATATTATAAAATTTTAGCAAAATATTACAAATATAACAGTTACTGTGTTTACTGTGAATTATAAAATTTGGTTCAAGACCTAGAACCTAAAGAATTGCGCCACTATAAAAAATACTTTGCGCTGAAGGGTTTGCCATTTATACTTTTTTTTTTTTTTTTTTTTTTTAATAACGGTTATGGTTCCAGAGATATGAACATTTGTTTTAAATGTGAGGACATAATTTGATTCTGTCAAAAGGCTTAGGCTCTGCTGATTGGAAGTTACAGTGCAAATTTCCTGAGCTCCATTGGAGTGAATAAGTTAAATGAAGCTGTTCATTACTTCAGCTCAACCTTCTTGGATGTCCTTAACTCCCTAGTCCCCCCTTGGACCACTAGAACAAAATCCAATTATGCTCGCTAGATGAGCAAAGATACCAGATCTCTGCTGAAATCCAGAGATAAAGCCTGGGTCAAATGACACAAAACTAGATCACTCACCAAGAGGCAAACATTTCTGGAACTCCGCAATAAAGCAAAAAATGTGTCAAAACAGACAAAACTAGTTACTACCATGACATACAACATTAAATATCAAGATAATCCTAAAAAATTTTGTCAGCAATTAACAATATACTCCATTCTGGGAAATCTGGCACTCCCTCTCCAACCTTAACAGATTAATGTTCCCACTCAATTCAACACAACTCCCAAAACTGTTGATCTTTTAACCCATCTCCTGAACCCCTTACTAGTAGCACTGCCTTACATCCTGTCCCTACAGACACAAAACATCTCAAAAAACTAAAGCCTACCTTTAGCTGCTGACAACCTTCCATCTGAATTCTTGAAAATAGCTGCTGATGGTGTTCTATACCCAGTATCCATTCTCATCAATCACTCCATATCAGAAAAACATGTCCCAGACATCTGGAAAGTGTCTCACATTATCCCACACCATAAAGTGGGTAGCTCATATGAGCAATCCAACTATTGTCACATAGCGATACTCTCACCAGTCCAAAATATTGGAAAGGTTTATCTACTTACAAATCATGGATTACCTTACCACTCGTAACTTACTAACACTCAACATGGCTTCAGACCATACCACAGTACAACAGCAGCCCTTATATCATTCACTCATATAGTCAATGAACACAGAAACAATGGTAACTTTCTGTCCGCTATCTTTCTTGACCCAAGAACTTTATATCAGCGGTAGCAACTGGTTCAAATGGGGGCAGGGTGTGCTTTTCCAACACAACTGAGGTCCCATGTAGGCAATAGTGATCTAAGGAGGCCTTAAATTTTTGGCTCCTCTAAGACACTGCTTTAGTAAAGGATGATAAAAGATTGGTGGCTCTGTATTGTAATGAGCTGAAATGGCAGAGGCATGGATTTTAAATCGATGAGAAAGATAGGCCTTTGTCAAGCATCTCAGTTAAGTATTGTAATATCTGAGGAATATTTGGTTCTGCTGTATCAGTTCCTTGTGCTTGATTCCAAGCACATAATCTTTTCCATTTATCAGCATAAGATCTTCTAGTACTAGGCCTTCTGGCTTCCAAAATGACATCCATCACAGCTTTACTGAGAGGTGTTGTTTGTATAACTACATGATCAGCCATGCTGCCAGGTTCAGTGTTTGGAACTGATTGTGCAGGATCTGATTGTTTTGCTGGGACAGTAGTTGATGTCTTTGAGGTAAGGTCCACGCTGGGTACTGAGACAAGTTCCTTAGGATTGGGTACCAGTATTGGCAGGGCCAGTCCGGGGCAATTAGTATCATCTTTGGTTTCTCTTGTCTGACTTTTAGGAGGACCTTGGGAAGAAGAGGCAGAGGAGAAAAGGCGTAAACTGATGGGTTTTTCCAACTGAAGAATAGTGCATCCACTTTCCATGCTCGTCTGTGATAAGTCCTTGTGCAGAATCTTTTCAATTGATAATTTTGAGGAGAGGCAAATAGATCTATGTCTGGGCTCCATTTCTCTACTATCATGCTGAAGACTTGTGGATTTAGTTTCCACTCATGAGAATCCATAAGGTTTCACTTAAATAGTCTGCCAGAGTATTTTGCTTTCCTGGCAGGAATTGAGCTTGAAGATGTATATGGTAGGTCAAAGCTGTGCCCCACAGTGCCATGGTTAATCTGCAAAGGGGGTAAGAGTCTGTGCCCCCTAGCTTGTTTATATACCACATGACCGTGGTGTTGCTTCATCCAGGACAACTACTGATAAAGACAAACAAGTCCTTGAAGGCAGTTAGGGCATTATGAACAGCTAGCATCTATTTCTGGTTGATATGTAGATGCATTTGTTTTTGGGGTCCATATGCCCTTAATGCATCTTCCTGCCATGTGGGCTCCCCAGGCATAATCTGAGTCTTATTGTTAAGGTTTGGCTGGCAGGGGGTAGAGTGAAGGCCCGTCCCACATTTTGGTGACATGCCTTTGCCCACCATAGAAACTCCTGTTGTAGGCAGGGAACAATAGGAATTATTGTTTCCAGACTGTGAGAATGTTGACTCCATAAACTTTTTAGGTACCATTGAAATTTCCTCATATGCAGTCTTGCATATGGAATCAGTAGGATGCCATGAAGCCCAAAGCCTGCAGAATTTGTCTTGCAGATAACTGGGTTTTTGTTCAGTTTGAAGTAAATAGTCAGTTGCCTTTGCTTGTCTGGCGTGAGGTAAGCCATCTGGGCTGTTGTATTCAAGCTTGCACCCAGGAATATTATTTTTTGAGAGGGTACCAGTTGTGATTTCTTTTCGTTTATTGTGTACCCTAGGCATGTTAGAAGCCTTTTCACAAACGGCAGGTGTCTAAGAAAAATGTCCTTGTTCTCTGCTTGAATGAGACAGTCGTCCAAGTAAGGGTATATTTGTATACTTTTGCCTGCAAAATGCAATTACTGGTGCCAGGCACTTTATAAAGACCCTGGGCGCAGTAGATAAGCCAAAGGGCAGTGCAGAGAATTGGTAATGCATTAAGCCAGCCTTGAATCTGAGGTATCTTCTGCACAACTGTCTTATTGGGACATGCAGGTATGCCTCTTAGGTCTAATGTCACCAGCCAAGCATTCTTGCCCAGCATGGGCAGAAGCTGCTGCAAAGTCAGCATTTTGAATTTTGGAATGTCTAGTATGTGTTCAAAATCAATAAATCCAGTATTGGCTGCCAGGCCTTGTCCTTTCTGGGTACCAAGAACAGTCTTGAGTAAAAGCCTTGTCCTTTTTCCTGTTCTGGTACTGGCTGAATGGCCCCCATATCCATGAGGGACGTAACCCGTTTGTGCCTCTGCCCACTGATTTTTTTGGCAGATCTGGCCAACCACTTGCCATTGACAGAGTGTGGAAATGGAATCTGTATCCATCCCTGTACTATGTTTACCACCCACTTGTTCTGGGTTATTAACTGCCAATTTTGAGCAAAAAGTGCTAATTTTCCCCCTAAGGGTGCTGCCAAAAGATAAGTGCTTGGTGTAGGCAGAGAGAAGTCTTTGGGACCGTTTTCTATAGGTTTGCGCTTTATCGCCTCCAGATCTGGAGGTAGAAGCGCCCCATTGCTTTGACCTGTATGAATCTTGCGCCTGGTATATGGAACCCTTAGGGTGCCTGGATTTGCCCCTTTGAGCTCTGTCTGACACAGGAAAGGACCAATTTTTTGTAGGCCAGTGTCTACTGAATCTTGGTGGCTGCACTTGTAAGAAGTCTTTAACAGTTTGCATAGACTTAGCTTTGTCTTCCATTTTCTTTAAAACCTCTTCTGCCTTAATACCAGAGTATCATGCTGTAAAGATGCATTTAGCAATTTAGCTTTAACATGATCAGGCAAATTTTGTTCTTTTAGCCAGGCATGCCTCCTAATCACAGATCCAGTAACTGCAGCCCTGCAGGAGGCCTCTAAGGAATCAAAACCACATTGCAAAGTATGCTTTCCAACCGGTTCAACTGCATGCAATAATTCCTGTAATTCTTTATTTTCTGCACATTCAGAAATCAACATCATTTTTTGTTTCAGCAATCCCATTACATGTTGTTGGTACTTAAGCATATAAACTGACAGTTTAAGGCCCTGATTGCCAAGGTTGCAGATGTACAAACCTTTTTTCCCCATCTGTCCAGTTCCCTTGAATCTGTCAGAGGGGGTAGGATTTTTTGCTGTCGAGGCCTTAACTCCCCTTGGACCCTGTAAAATAGTTTCAGGATCAGCAGCAGGGTTTCTAAATAAAAATTTATGTGAGTCAGAGACCCTGTAATATCCGTCAGGCTTACTGGGAGCCGGAGGTAAGGAGTCTGGGGTCAAGCTCTACTCTGTAAACACCTCATCCACAATGTCTAAAACAGGGGGGAATGGCTAAAGGCCTGTGCTGAGGGAGGAGGAAACCCCGGAGCCTCTTTTTTGATTGAGAAATTTTGACTCTCACAGTGAAAGTGCTCCCTCAAAGTATGCACGGTTTCTCCAAAAGAATAATCCTCAGGAGGAGAAGCAGATGGTATAGATTCCTCTGCATCAGAGCCCTCATAGGGAGGTATAGATAATTCCTGATCAGAAGAAAAAGAAACCTGATCTGAAGATTCATAATCAGTGTCTTGCCTAGGCCTCTTATCTGGAGGGGAATGGGTACCCCTGATCAAGGTAATAAGGTCTTCAGCCATTTTGATCATCTGTTTTTTTTAGGCATAGAGGCCTGTGCATGTGGCTCATGCGTCAGTTTTTTAGTTTTAGAAGTTGCTTTTACAGCTGTCATATGTTTGATATACAAATGCTGAGGTCTGAATACATCCTCAGAAGCCGGTGCCTGCACAGCGGCTCCAGACCCATCTGAGGGGGATACATCCGTCGGTCTAATACCTTGAGTATCAGGGGCTGCCAAAGTGCCTCAATGAGTACCAGCGAACCGGCGACTGGCTTAGAAGCTTTGTCGTCTGATATGGATCTCGACTGCCTTTCTCTGTCCTTTTCTTTGCGTTTGTGTACTCCGGTAGTCTGATTGCTATCAGACATTTCTGAGTAATTAAATCCGTTTCCAAAATACTTTGAGGCAAAAATATACCGATGCTTAATAGTGTGTTGGTTAAATCTAGCACAAAACAGACAGCCAGGCACGTTGTGATCAGGGACTTGGCAAGGAATACAGTATAAATGGAAATCCATATGGAGGTATTTGCTTCCCCACAAGTAATACAAATTATTAACTTTTTATGACATCGGTATGGAGCACGAAAAAAAAAGTTTCCCCAACGGGGTACTTAGCTTTAGTGAAGACTTCTGTTCTGAAACAGAACTCGAATATTTCAGTAGTCTGCCGACAGCTCTTGTGAAATGCTTCTGCTTCAGGCACAGTGTGGCAGGACAGACTAAAGAAAATTGCGTCAGCTGCATGTTTTATACCCCCGACGACCTGACGTCATGGAAGACGAGACAGCAACCAACGCAGGACCCAAGACTATGGAACTCAGGCCGACTGAGGGCAACCTGCCAGCATATTACCCAATGACTGCAAAAGTGAAACACGAAGAACATCTTTATTTAAGTCAGTTTCAGTTTATCTGCTCATGTGTTTCTTTTAGTGCCGGGCAAGTGTGCAAGTTCGTTTTGCCATTTCAGTTGATAATGTATCTGCTCATTAAGTAAGGGGGAGTGTGTGCCACTTCAGTTTATCTGTGCAAGTTCTGCCATTCCTGCTCAACTGTGCAAGTTCCTGAGCAGGAAAGCTTTATGCTGCTGAGCTGGCCGTTTAAGCGCGTCTCATTCTATTCCTTCACTGTAAATGCTGGAAAGGGGTGTGAGCTGGAAAGTTGGCCGTTGCATTTTCATTGTAAAGGTTCAGTTTAACTGCATTTGTGTGCCTCTGCAGTTTCTGCTCAAGTTCAAGTTCCCTCGCCGGAGAGCCTTCAGTCAAGTTCCCTCGCCGGAGAGCCTTCAGTCAAGTTCCCTCGCTGGAGAGCCTTCAGTCAAGTTCCCTCGCTGGAGAGCCTTCAGTCAAGTTCCCTCGCTGGAGAGCCTTCAGTCAAGTTCCCTCGCCGGAGAGCCTTCAGTCAAGTTCCCTCGCCGGAGAGCCTTCAGTCAAGTTCCCTCGCCGGAGAGCCTTCAGTCAAGTTCCTCGGAGAGCCTTCAGTCAAGTTCCCTCGCCGGAGAGCCTTCAGTCAAGTTCCCTCGCCGGAGAGCCTTCAGTCAAGTTCCCTCGCCGGAGAGCCTTCAGTCAAGTTCCCTCGCCGGAGAGCCTTCAGTCAAGTTCCCTCGCCGGAGAGCCTTCAGTCAAGTTCCCTCGCCGGAGAGCCTTCAGTCAAGTTCCCTCGCCGGAGAGCCTTCAGTCAAGTTCCTCGCTGGAGAGCCTTCAGTCAAGTTCCTCGCTGGAGAGCCTTCAGTCAAGTTCCTCGCTGGAGAGCCTTCAGTCAAGTTCCTCGCTGGAGAGCCTTCAGTCAAGTTCCCTGGAGAGCCTTCAGTCAAGTTCCTCGCTGGAGAGCCTTCAGTCAAGTTCCCTCGCTGGAGAGCCTTCAGTCAAGTTCCTCGCTGAGAGCCTTCAGTCAAGTTCCCTCGCTGGAGAGCCTTCAGTCAAGTTCCTCGCCGGAGAGCCTTCAGTCAAGTTCCTCGCTGGAGAGCCTTCAGTCAAGTTCCCGCTGGAGCCTTCAGTCAAGTTCCTGCTGGAGAGCCTTCAGTCAAGTTCCCTCGCCGGAGAGCCTTCAGTCAAGTTCCCTCGCCGGAGAGCCTTCAGTCAAGTTCCCTCGCCGGAGAGCCTTCAGTCAAGTTCCCTCGCCGGAGAGCCTTCAGTCAAGTGGCCTCGCTGGAGAGCCTTGAGTCAAGTCCCCGGGCTGGAGAGCCTTCAGTCAAGTTCCCTCGCTGGAGAGCCTTCAGTCAAGTTCCCTCGCTGGAGAGCCTTCAGTCAAGTTCCCTCGCTGGAGAGCCTTCAGTCAAGTTCCCTCGCTGGAGAGCCTTCAGTCAAGTTCCCTCGCTGGAGGGCCTTCAGTCAAGTTCCCTCGCTGGAGAGCCTTCAGTCAAGTTCCCTCGCTGGAGAGCCTTCAGTCAAGTTCCTCGCTGGAGAGCCTTCAGTCAAGTTCCTCGCTGGAGAGCCTTCAGTCAAGTGCTCCTCGCTGGAGAGCCTTCAGTCAAGTTCCCTCGCTGGAGAGCCTTCAGTCAAGTTCCCTCGCTGGAGAGCCTTCAGTCAAGTTCCCTCGCTGGAGAGCCTTCAGTCAAGTTCACTCGCTGGAGAGCCTTCAGTCAAGTTCCTCGCTGGAGAGCCTTCAGTCAAGTTCCTCGCTGGAGAGCCTTCAGTCAAGTTCCTCGCTGGAGAGCCTTCAGTCAAGTTCCTAAGCTGGAGAGCCTTCAGTCAAGTTCCTCGCTGGAGAGCCTTCAGTCAAGTTCCTCGCTGGAGAGCCTTCAGTCAAGTTCCCTGCTGGAGAGCCTTCAGTCAAGTTCCCTCGCTGGAGAGCCTTCAGTCAAGTTCCCTCGCTGGAGAGCCTTCAGTCAAGTTCCCTCGCTGGAGAGCCTTCAGTCAAGTTCCCTCGCTGGAGAGCCTTCAGTCAAGTTCCCTCGCTGGAGAGCCTTCAGTCAAGTTCCCTCGCTGGAGAGCAATGTTTAAAATGTGTCCCTGGTTTTGGGCCTTTGCCCCCTCCCCCAATAAATGCTTTTTCCAGATTTCTATCTTAATCTTAAGTTGTGCTGCATAGTTCCTCAAGGGGAGAGAAGTTTAGTGCTGCTAATGAAAAGTCTGTGTTAGTAGCACAACAGGAGGAATGCTTGCTTTTGATGCAGAAGGCTGTGGGTTCTAGTCCCATAGTATGTTAATGGATTGCTGATACTGTATTGTGTTGTACTTTTAAAGGGGGTGGA
>NC_056731.1:482207516-482300016 GCF_019279795.1 Protopterus annectens
ATACTGTTCTGTTGTAGTTTTTGTTCGCTGATGATTGTAACTGCCTTGTTGATCCTGTGAACCTTTCTGATCTCCTGAGAGTGGGTTGCTCTATATAAAAAAAACCCTCGGCCTGCCCGAGCAGCACAGCCGGGCAATCCCTCATGACGTGTGGGAGGCTGAAGAGCCACCTAAAGGACTCGCGTCTCCAGAATTGCGGGGCCCTCTGCCGCTTCTGGGACGGCGTCTCCCTGAAAAATTTCCCGCCTCTGCCTCTGGATCGGGAATCTTCCTGCTGTTGGGAGAAAACTTTGCGAGATTTTCGAACCACATTTTCCCCTCCTTTAGCCTTGGGGTAAGGCCAAAGGAGTGGAATAACGGGCACCTCGGCAGATAACGTTTTCCCTCTTGCTCACAGCGGGTAAGGGTGTCTTTCACCTTGGGTCCAAACAATGAGGACCCATCAAAGGGAGCGGCCGGCGAAGACTTGAAGGCCTCCGCGAACTGACACAAGCGGAGCCAGGCTTGCTCCACGTGAGCCACGCCTGTGCCTGCCGCTCTACCCGCCGCCGCATAGGAAATGAGCCTCATGGACGAGTTAGAAATTGACGTAGGGATAGCCAACTGAGAGCTAACGGACTGGGCTAGCTGCTCAGGTAGGTTACCCGAGAGGGAATCTGACAACTCCTTGACCAGACCCCTCTGAAGCCTGGTAAAATGTGTGCCAAATAATTCAGAGACCTTAAGGTAAAGGCCGCTGAAGTCAGGGGTGCGCTGTACCTATCCATACTCCTAGACTCCTTATTAGGAGGATGGATAGACGTTAGCCTCTGCCACGCCCTGTTAGGTAGCAGATGCCACCACCATGGCATCTACAGCCACGCCTTTTAGTAAGGAACTCCTTCTCGGGGAGCAGATAAAAATTTATTTGGACGAGAAGGGACTGGTTCCACGGTATCTGGATGTTCCCAGCCTTCTCGACAAACTAAATCCAGAAGCTCAAGGGGCGGAGACACCCAGGAGGCGGAGGGCTGAGCCCCAAAGGCCTTGAGGAGCACTGATTAGGTCAGCAGAGGGTTTGGATATCCAGCCGCCTCGTTGTTTGAGGATCTCTAAGATGTCTGCAAATGAGACATCATCCGAGGGCGACTTCGGGGACCCCTCCGCATCATCCATATCAGTGTCCGTAATAGACTTCGGGAGTCCACGTGCTTCCTCTTGCACGATCTCTTCCTTGGGGGTTCCTCTGAAGACCACTCGAAGAACCCTCAGGAGAGGGAACCCCACTGGGGTAACCTCAGGCCTCGGGGCTCCGCTGGCTACGGACAGGGAACTGCCAAAGACCCAGTCTCCACGCCCAGGGAAGGTGCTGGTAAAACCGGAGAGATGGCCGAAGAGACTTGGCCAAGGCACTCCTCATGGTTCTGAAAGCCGGACCCCAGAATCCTGGGAGTGTCCGTCTCCGAGCCATGATAGTCGAACGAAGTCCCGCAGCCAAAGCACCGAGAGGGAGGCTCGGAACCAAAGCATAGGTCCCAAACATCACCCTCGGGTCCAGCCGAAGAAGTCACAGACAACCTCGGACCCGAGGGCCCGGTTGGAGTAAGGGTCGGAGCCGACCCTGAGATCTCCACCGCTCCACAGCACCTGCTCCGCGGAGCCAAGCAGTCGGAGGAGGAATGGCAATGGGTGGGCTATGGTCATCGGCTCCAGCCAACTGGGTCGGAACCAAAACAAATTTTGAAGACTGGGGACTGGAACAGTCTTTGGAGCACCCTGTCTATATCAGAATCCGACATTCTTGAAGACCGAGAGGAAACAGAACGGAAGTTCGAAGGCTCTCTATCGCCCCAAAGGGCTAGGGGACCGCTCCGAGGCGACTTCGATGAGAATCGGCTACCGAGGAATACTCACACCAGATTCCATCGGTGCCGAGGTAGACTTCGCCGAGGAGGAAGTGTCTGAGCGGGCGACCTTGTCGGCTCTGAAAGCAGCGGAGCCGAAGGTGACCCGCCTCGATGCCCCAGCCATCGGGTCGAAGCCAGAGGAGTCGATACTGGTGGCATCGAGGCAGACCGTTCGACCTCGGCTCCGGTCTTTGGAGCCAAGGAGAGGCCTGCCTAGGTCTCTTGGCAGTCGGATCCGACGGACTGGTCGGAACCGAAGCCCTTTTCTTTTGGCGGAGCCGAGAGGATGCCAAGGCTTCTTCAAAAGAGGGTTTAATGAAGCCTTTGACAATGAATTTATTTTTCGTCTCCTGGAGGAGCCTTGAGGAAAAAGCGTGAGATGGGCTGCATGACTCCTGCAAGTGCTTTGCCCTAGACAATATACACAGAGCAAAATGATCGTCAGTAATAGACATCTTAAACCACATTCGAACATTTTAAAACCGAAGGCCTAGGGTTTTGAGACATGATGTTAAACAATTCTTTGACAGGATTTTAAACAACTATAGATTTGCTTGTGATAAATCTAAGCACAGTTAAAGTTTAACACAAACACTAGCTGTAAATGACAGGGAACTCTAAACTACTGTAGACTAGAGACCCTGAAAGTTTTCAAAGGTTGACCATCTGGGAAGGCCTGGATGGGGGGCGAAAACAAACTCAACCCAATCACACACAACAATTTTCACAATCCAAGCGTACACAAAGAAGCGATAGCCGTTAAAACAGCTTTGTGACCAAAACAGCAAAAACTGACAGAAAAGTAGTTAATAAAAGCTACTCAGCCCAGCCAGCTCGAGACCACGTCTTCGCAGGGAAGCGGCAAACGAGATCTGGGGGACTGGTAGTGGTGCATCCTGGGATATAGTAAGCTCAGCCAATAAGAGACTTCGCTCTTTGGCATAAGCGTGCCGAGTCGGAGCCGAGGGATCGGCTCCGAACCCCATCATTCAGAATGTAGGCGAGATAGGATCACATAACATCCCATGTTGCACTTCTTACTTGGTCTTACCTAAACTATCTTACCACCTCACCTAACATTACTCACTCCCCCCTTCCATTTAACTAAGATTCCTCAAACCCCATACATCTGCCTCATTCCCCATCTCCCCCTCTCTGTTCAACAATACTACACTATTCCCCTACACACTCAAACCCATCTCCAAGAAAACTACACCCCTCCGCATCATCACTCCAATAAAACTAGTAACCCAAAAACAAGAAACTAAAATACTCAAACACCTTCCATTACATATTCGTCACTTCATCACCATGTTTCTATCTGGCGATATTCACCCAAACCCAGGACTCCCTTCCCCACAGAAACCCAGTCGCCTCCCTTCCCCACAGAAACCCAGGCCCCCCCTTTCCCACAGAATACAACTTCCCCTTCACACTTCCCCCAAATATCCACAAAGTCCCTCCACTTCACAGCTCTAAACACCCAAAGCATATGCAATAAAATCTCCAACCTCCATGCCTGGCTCATTCATAATCAACCAGATATACTATCCATCTCTGAAACGTGCTTGAAATCCCACATAAATGTCTCTGAACCAATTCCACCAAACTACTACATTATTCGAAAAGATAGAACAAACAAGAAAGGTGGAGTTGTAGTACTGCTCTACTCTTTCTCCCTCTGTTACTCCCTTCACCAAACCTATTCCACAATTTAAAAGCCACTCAGCAAACTGTAGAAACTGGTTTAAACAATTTATTAACATGAAGTAAAATAAAATAAAAAAGAAAACCACCATCCAAATTGAACAACATTCCAAGATGTACAACTGAGTACTAAGCGCTTTCACCCTGTCTCCTTAAGGGCATCATCAGAGTACTGAATGAATGAATGAAGTGCTTGCTTACTTTTTCGTAAGTGTTACTATCCTCAAGCAAAATCGACATCCTGTTGTAGTAGTCTGTGTTGGTCATAACCACACCACCTCCTTTATCCGGTTTCATTATTCTGCATTTGTCTGACATAGTAAGTTCTTTAAGGCAAAATGTTTCTGCTGGTGTGAGGTTGTGTTTTATGTGCAACTTACTAGTTAAAAATCTTCTGATCTGACTTTCACATAATTTTTCAAAAATGTGTACCATAAAATTCTGTGGAGGTATAAAGGTACTACTGCATTTAAAAGTAAAATTTCTAGACTCACAAGAAGGATCCTTGTTAATTGAAAAAAAGATTTTTAAATTCAAAATTCTAGTGTATAATTTTAAGTTGATTAATAATTTGCCACTATCCAGTTTAAAAGAAGGTACAAATGTAAAACCTCTGCCAAGAAGGGCTAAATGGTCTTTTCCAAACTTTTTATCAGTAAAATTGTATAGACTGAAGCCCCCTTCAGTGATAATAGAACAATTGTTGTCATAAAATAAACTAACTGGGTTTGATATTGTTTCAAATTCAAATGCTTCATTTGCGTAATTTGCTGCATTAGCAAACCGAATATCACTTGTAAAATCACTCACTTGAGAAACCACACTTGGTATACTATTTTCTCTTTCATCAACTTGTTCTGTTATGTGTGATGAATCTATCTGCGCCAAGAGTTGGCCCTGTATACTGTTCTGTTGTAGTTTTTGTTCTGCTGATGATTGTAACTGCCTTGTTGATCCCGTAACCTTTCTGATCTCCTGAGAGTGGGTTGCTCTATAAAAAAAAAAAACCCTGCCCTTCCTCATCATTAAATATGTTAATGTTGTTACCACCTCTGTAAGGTTGCTCATTAGGGGGGGTTGAATTAATTTCTGTATTAAGAGTCAGAATCAGTAGGTTTTAAAACAAGTTTCATATTCTTGTATTCTTTAAAATGTACATAAACTTTTTTGTCCTTGTAATCATGGGGGTCTCTATTAATCTTGTGGTTTTTGATATCTAACCCTTTATTAATGAATTTGTCCATATCTTTAAAGATATTTTCTAGTCTAAACTTGTGTTCATATAGAAGATCCTGTCGTACACTCTTATCTAGTAAACACAATTGTTCATTTAAAGCTGTTAATTTGACATTGTTATTACGTATAATGAGCTTTACCAGTTCCAAACCAGTCTTGTCAAATAATTGTAATAACTCTTCAAATAAAACAGTACCTTCTTTGAACCCATGTGGTAGTTTGAAAACCCGTAGTCCTTTAGGAACTTGTCCTAGTTCAACAGATCTTTCTAGGAAAACATTGTCCATTTGTAATGATTTGTAAGTCCTAAGGACTCATTCAAACTCCTTAATTTGTGATCCATGTCTCTAAGTGGAATCTTGCCTGTCGCACAGTGAGGGAGCTGCAAGAAAATGTTTTAAATCCAAGTGGTATGTTTCCTCTCTTGTGTTTATGCCTGGCACATCTCCATTCAGTCCGTCCCTAGTGTTCATCACGGAGTTGAGAGGTGGATCTACGAAATTGTTGCTTCCTGTATTGGCCCCACTTCTAATGGGACTCCTAGAACGATGTCTAGCTGACGGTCGATGTGTACTAGTATTTGGTGTAGAATGAAGAGTGTACAACCTCTCCTGTGAATCTGAGACTAAAACGTCCGTTTCCACTGGGCTCTTCTGCATCCTGTCATGAAGTGCCTTAATAAGCTTCTGAGTCAAGTTCAATATGCTCGAGAAGCAGCCGATCCATGTTGACGCAAACAGTATTCCAAATACAAAAAACGATTGCACACAATTAAGGGCAGTAGTTAGCGACTGAAAATGAATTCCAATCCACGTTGCAATAATGAGTAATATACAGTGAATAAAAAATTCTAAAAAAGGCAACCAAGCTCACGAAAATTGAGTTCTGATTCACGTAGAAATGGTGAGTGGTATACAATGAATAAAGTTCTGCAAAAGGTAACCAAGTTCACAAAGAGTTTTGATAAGTTCTTGTTAGATTATTGAAACCAAGGGATGGCTGACAGGTACTTAAACGATACCGAAAACCTGTTGTAGTTGACGGTCGTACAATTTGACACACCAGTTGGAAAACGGATGCCGAGAGACGAACCTCGAAGAGCAGTTAGAAATGATGACTGGTAAGCTAAAAGCCACTCAGCAAACCGTAGAAACTGGTTTAAACAATTTATTAACATGAAGTAAAATAAAATATAAAGAAAAAAGAAAACCACCATCCAAATTGAATAACATTCCAAGATGTACAACTGATTACTAAGTGCTTTCACCCTGTCTCCTTAAGGGCATCATCAGAGCACTGAATGAATGAAGTGTAGCCCATCCCTGATATACTACTGCAACAACTGAATAATTTAATTGATTGTGATTCAGCAAACATAGCGTTTGAGTAAAAACAGTGACAATACTGTGTACAACATAAAATTGCAACCATACAATCACCTTTGGAAATAGATGTTATATAGACCTATTATCAAATACGGTATCAACAACCTAGTTGAAACCAAAAGTGAAGTATCTAGAAATGGCACATTTATTTTACCATACAACGATATATCTCCTCAAATAGTGAACATTATACAGGAAACTTGGCTTAGTGTTATTACTAACAATGCAGAATTGTCTGACGTTCTGGGTACTCTGCCCAAGACTACTTTTAGTAGAGGAAGGAACTTAAAAGACCTCTTTGAGAGTAACATTAATACTGACATTTTCAAAAAGTCAAAAATGAATAAATGTGGAGCATGTCAGGTGTGTAAATACATTGACGACGGTCCGTATGTGGCTATTGCAAATTTTGGAAAGACAATTAGATGTCCAGGCCACTGTAACTGTAATTCCACTATGGTTGTTTATGTTGCATCCTGTTCAGTTTGCCAAGCGTTCTACATTGGCAAAACTATTAGGAGATTAAGAGCACGTATCAATGAACACTTGAGAGACATCAAAAAACACAAAAACACTAGTGCTTTATACAATCAGTGTCAAATGTTCTAATTTTACGAGATTTTTATTTTTCATTATTGATAGAATTCCTCACAATGTACACAAAGGAGGAGATGAGAAGATGGTGCTCGAGGCACAGGAATGTCTTTGGCAACTCAGGCTTAATGCCTGTAACTGGCCGGGCATTAATGAACAAGTGTCAATCTCTAGTGTGCTGAAACTCAAATCACATTTTATATAAATTTTTATTCAGACTCAAATTATTCATATTAAATACTAAACATTTACTACACATTCACATTTTACATAATATAACATTATTTGCACAACAATCTAATTTTTTATACTATTATATTTTATATTATCAATTATTCAAGCCAACACAATTCATACAATATAATACTCTAACATCCAAACAGAGTGTAAATTATTAGTTATCGATACTTTTACGCTACGTTTCAAAGAACACATATCACATGATTTTACTACAATAATATTGTATATTTACTCTAAGCATATTTATAAATGTACTGTTTTGATACATTTTCTATTTACTCATTTATTGCATCAATTATTGGAAGTTTTTAAATTCATTTTAAATTCACTTTTAAATCTATTTCCAAAGATGATTGTATGGTTGCAATTTTATGTTGTACACAGTATTGTCACTGTTGTTTTTACTCAAACAGTATGTTTGCTGAATCACAATCAATTAAATTATTCAATTGTTGCAGTAGTATATCAGGGATGGGCTACACTTCATTCAGTACTCTGATGATGCCCTTAAGGAGACAGGGTGAAAGTGCTTAGTACTCAGTTGTATATCTTGGAATGTTATTCAATTTGGATGGTGGTTTTCTTTATTTTTATTTTATTTTACTTCATGTTAATAAATTGTTTAAACCAGTTTCTACGGTTTGCAGAGTGGCTTTTAGCTTACCAGTCATCATTTCTAACTGCTATTCCACAATTTAATAATGCAGAACTAGTTTCAACCCTACTTGAGATAAACAAACATTAATCTGTATTGTGTCCCTCTACATCCCTCCAGGTGATAATATCACAACACTAGAACATACTCTCTTTTGGTTTTCTACCAATGTAACTAACAATCATCCTGGGAGATGTTAATATCAATTGGGACGCTATTCCTTTCCCCACAAACCCCCTAAATATAAACCTCTACAATTTCTCCCAGCTCATCAACACCACAACTAGACCTTCCAAGGACTTCTCCACTGGAAGTACCCTTGACTGGATTCTAGTATCACATCCTCCTGCATCTCTGAAAGCGGTACTCTTCCCGACCCACTCAGTGACCACTTCCCTACCTTTGCTCACCATCTTTACTCCACCTTACAACTATCCCATACTTATATCTCTACCCGGTCCATTAGCAAACTTGGACCCCAAAATATTCTCAAACCTGCTCAAACAGATTGGAATCCAAGGATTTTACCTCTAGATAGTGCTGTTACCCATTTCAACACAACCTTTCTACACTTAACACCTGGCCCCCTAAGAACAAAAATTAAAAGTAAATCTGTACCATGGTTAACTAGACACCTTAAGCATAACAACTCTCAGAGACGAAGCTTGGAAACGCTACCAGAAAAACAAATCACCGCCCTTAACGAATACAAACTACTGCATAACAAAGTAAAAAAAAAAAAAAAATTTCTTCTGACCGCAAATCTTATTTTGCCACACTACAAATTAATCACAGCACAAACCCTAGAAAATTCTGGCAGGGTATCTCCTCTCTGCTTTCTCCAGGAAAAAAAGAAAACCCCTGCCCTGACCCAAATGCCACTGACCTAGACCTACTTACCCAATTCAACTCTTTTTTTGTACCGACTCCATTGCCAAACTAACTTCCTCCTTCACCAACCATTCTAGTTCTACACCCACTTATTCCTCCTCTAGTACCTCTTCCCACTCTACTCCCTCCTCCATACCCCCTCCCTTCTCCATACAGCCCATTCCAATCTCTACTATTAAAAAACTCTTACAAAAGCTGAAACCAGGTTCAAATGTCCCACTTTCTTCTTAAAAATATCCGCAGATGCCATAGCCTTTCCCATCTGTATCCTAATAAACAGGTCAATTACAGAAGGTCTGGTACCTCAACCCAGGAAAAATGTCTTCATTATTCCACTTCACAAAGGTGGGAGCAATAACATCCAAAGTTTTGCCCAATTGCCACCCTATTCTCCATTTCCAAACTTCTAGAAAAATGCATCCACCTACAACTATTACCCTCTCTCATAAATAAACACCTCCTAACCACCACCCAACATGGTTTCAGGCCCAGCCACAGCACCACCACTGCTCCCCTTACCATCCTCGAAACTATCAACAAAGCCCGCAACTCCAGCCTTATGTCCACCCTATTAGACCTATCCAAAGCCTTCAACACCATCTCTCACAACCTTCTCCTCACCAAACTCTAACCTGAACCTATCCCCCACCACTATCAAATGGTTTACCAGTTACCTGACAGACAAGCAGTCAAATGGAAAAAAAACTACCTCCCCATTCCTCAATACTCCCACTAGAGTACCCCAAGGGTCTATTCTTGGGCCCTGCTATTTAACATTTTCATAAATGACTTCTACCAGACCATCCCTGAAACTCCCCTCATCCAATATGCCTACGACTCCACCATAATCTGCTCTGCCACTTCCATCCCCATTCTAACTAAACTAACTCAAAATGCTTTCTCCTTAACTGAACAATGGATGCTAGACAACCACCTAGCACTCCATGCCACAAAAACTATTACTCCTTCAAAAACCACCATCCTAGACAAAAATACCTTCATCACCACCAGTCAGAATATATTCCTTGAAATATTATCCAATACAAAACTTGTGTCCTAATCGATGACCAACTCAAGTTCGACACTCACAAGCAAACATCAAGAAAAACACACAAGAAACATGGCATGCTCTATCGCCACAATCGGTACATCTCCCCCGCCACCAAACTAACACTCGCTACAACATACCTTACCCCATCTCTCCTTTACGGAGCCCCACTCCTCACCAACCTACAATCCTCCCTAAAAGCTAAACTATCCTCCTGTTACTATAAAATTTCAAAATTTGCAACAGGCCACAGATCCCCAACACATCACTGCACTGCCCATTCACAAACTTAACTGGCTAGAGCTACTTAACTACCTCACTTACATTCGACTCACTCAAGCCCATAAACTCATCTTTAACCCCTCTCTCTGCCTCTCCTTAGCCTCCACCTTTAAGAACCACCAGCCCAATAGATACCCAAGATCCAACTCCAAAAATCTCATTGAGCTACACAAACCCAACCATCCCCCAGGGAAAAATCTTCTGTCCTTCGCCATAGCTCACCTGTGGAATTCTCTTCCTCCATTAATCCGCACAACTAGCAACCTGTCTTCAAAACCTTACTCCACTCCCATCCAACTTCCACATGGGAATGCTCCTGTACCCATCCTGAATTAAACTCCCAACCCAAGCTACTACCCTACATTCAGCAGGCCTCCAAACATTCTACTATTAGTTAACTGCAATAAGCATCTATTGTACTCATACACCTGTATATAAAGTATAACACTGTAATAAGCATCCAAATAACCTATTATTGCTTTACTCCAATAAGCATCCACTATATCCATACACTTGTATATAAATATAATTACACAACACTGTAATAAGCACCTATTGCAACCAACACACTTTGTACCTAAATGAAATTGTTTAATCACTGTATTTTCTTCTTAATGTATGCATGTGTTTTGTATTTTACCATTCTGGGTATTATTACATTATCTATTGTTATAATTGCTTTGTAATTACCTTCTAATTGTTATTGATTCATGTACTGAAGCGTTTCTCCCCAGAGCTCCATTGAAAATGGGCTGATAGTGGCCCAATGGACCATCCTGGCAACAAACTGCAAATATATATATATATATATATATATATATATATATATATATATATATATATATATACACATTTCAAATCAAAGGGGCTGCAGGTGACAGCTGAATGGGTGGGGGTCAATGGGAAGGGGAGCAGCCAACTAGAAAGGGAAGGAGCTATACTCAAAACCACAAAAACTTTAATTAAATACGCTGCACTGGGTGCCAAACTGTCATTATGAGAGTCCAATCAAGACAAAATGAAGTGTAGTAGAAAAAAATAGTTCAATGCATTGGCTGCACGACAGCCTACTTAATATCTAGATGAAAACAAAAAGGTTGTGAGGCATGAAAAAATAAATTACTTTTTAAATACATTACTGGAATGCCAGTCAAAATCAAGTACAAGAAAAACAAGCAGCACTCAACTCAAACCACTTCTCCTTGCACTGCAGTTCTAATTCAAATTTATATTCAGCTTTATAAAAGTACCAAGTAACATGCTAAAAGTAGAAATCTCTGTGATACCCCCAACTTGTAAAAATGTTTCTTACCCAAAAAAGACCTGCTGCCTAAACAACTACCTACTTGTTTCATGGGGAAAACGTGATCAAAGTAAAAATGAAAAGCAAACAACAAGCTCAAGATACATTGAGTCACTACATGGGGGAGTGGGGTGCAAAAATTAAGTCACAATTTGAAATATCTGTCTGACTGTGATGGCCCAGACACATTTGTCATACCTCTCAACCTCAGAGCAAGACATCTGGACAAAGCCATACACAGAAGTAGGAAAACACCCAAAAATAAGGACAATTTTTAAACATTGCTCTTATAAATTTATTTCTGGTAGTAGAATAGTAGGTCTTGCTTTAGTATGACTTTTCCGAAGGGTATGAAATCAAACTCAAATGTCATTATTTTCTAACTTCAGTCTTTAATGATTTGCCACTAATTTGCCAACCCCCCCCCACAATTTTATGAAAAATGGCCAAAAAATGTGATGCAAAAATATAAAATAGCCACACAATACAGCTACGAACCTGTCAAAGAAGGGACACTTTTTTTTTAAATATTAGTACTGCTAACTTGAGCAGTTGACAAAATAAAAGAATCTACATGCATTTCTGAAATAAAAAAGTTATCTATAACTATTACAGTTATTTATCAATTGTAAACCCACCACATTTTCTTCCAAAATTGCCATTTTGCGGAGGGATTATTAGGAGAAGAGCAACATTTTGAGCCAAAATCAGGGACAGTTGAGAGGTTTGGATATGCCTAATTCTATAAAGCAATTTATTTGCACGTACCTCTCAACCTGTTAATGCAGGAAATCTGGACAAGGCCAAATATATTGGGAGAACATATAAACAGTACTAAAAATTGCTCTTGTATAAACTGAGACAGTTGATAGAATATAACAGGTCTTGCTTTAGCATGCATTTTTCTGAAGGTTATGAAGTCTGAAACTCAGTGTGTCATTATTTAGTGACTTAATTCCTAAATGATTTGCCAGAAAACCACAAATTTTATGAGGGACAAACCAAAAATAAGAAGCAAAAATATATTTAGTCTGTGAAAATCTGGACAGTTGAGAGGTTATAGTTCAGCCGGGGCTGTCTGAGTTTGTCGCCCTTCCCCCTCACAAAATCATGGTTGAATGGAGCCTCCCCTTGCAGCCATTCCAATGAACCATTTACTTGGCTACTTCATCCCATTTACCATAAACACTAATGTGCACACTGCTTTACTTCTACATTGATTTGGACTTCATTTGAAAGTTTTAATTTTGCATTTTATAGCACAAACACCAAGACATCTGCTAAACAAAGCAATGCAGTCTCACAATGAAAACAGACTTAGCATTACAACTTCTCTGCCCTTGAAACTCACATTCATTGAAACAGCATGGAAACCCACACTCAAAGAAAATATGTTTTGCCAGTGGCAGATAAAGATCAACTCTGGGCTGTTTTCAAATCATAGGTCCCTTACACATGAAACATACACGTGCTTTTTGATGCACCTTCCTGATATTATATTCCTTGTACAATACAGTACAGTTGTTTGAGGGCGTTTTAAATTTATTGTTTTGAACATTTTTCCAGTAAACAATGAAACAAAATGCATGCACCAATAATGACAAAACTGCCCAAATTCAGAACATTTCCATCACAAAAGTCTACTCTACCTTCTACAGTCCACCAATATCAGTAAATATGCACAATCTCTGAAGAAGAAAGTCATCTAAAGAATTCCACATTAAAGAAATCTGTAACTAATGAAAAGGTTGCTGCTAGCAAACCACTTTATATTGCATTGTTTCATCTACAAATAAAGTGCCTGTTGCCCTTGAGGAATAAATGGTCTATGTTGCATTAAAAAATGATATGCTAGTAATACTGCAATGGGGAATGCAATGGGGAACTGACGACTGGCTCATAGTTACTAGGTATCTTCGCCAAAAAGGACTGCAGCATCCACCCCCTCAACAACACAGCACAGTATCAGCAATACATCTACCTACTGTGGGAGTAGAACCCACAGCCTTATGCCTCAAAAGCAAGTACGCTACCTGTTGTGCTATTAACAATGCAAGCAGACTCAGCATAAACAGCACTAAACTTCTGTTCCCCTGCAGCTCTCAGCTTTTTGTAAAATCTACTTGACACTCAGCTGTATCTCTGAACTTTGTAGCACAAGAAATCTGGAAAAAGCCAAAATGTATTTTGGGGGGGGGGGGCAGAAGCCCAAAAACCATTGTTTGTATAATGTTGGAAAGTTGCTAGAATAAAATGCTGTGTTACCACCATACATTTCACTGCCAAGTATTGAACCCAGGACCCTGTGCAAAACCGTCAGAGCAACATACCACTATGCCAAATCATCTGTTTTGTGAAAGAGAGGAAGACCAACTTAAATGGCTACAATTCAGGTCTCATGATAGCTCTCAACCGTAGCACAAAACCCTGGACGAAGCCAATAATGGTGGAATACAGTCCCAAAAATAGGGATAAATGTCAAATACCCATGTTACAAACTTAGAAAATTGCTAGAATAAAAATGTTTTGTGTTACCATGTCTGTTATTTTTATTTAGTTAACATTTGTTAACCAGGAAAGTCCGACTTGGAACAAAAGCCAATTTTCAGCAGAGGCCCAGGGAACACCACACCAGACATGTGTCTTTGTAAGATGGGAGAACATGCAGACTCCACACAGAAGGCACCCCAGCCAAGAATCAAACCAGAGAACCTGTAGCTGTCAGCCAACAATGCTACCAGTGCACCACTGCACAACTGACTATGTAAAGGTAACAAAAATACAGAAACCAAAGACTTCATGAGGAACAGAACAAAATAGGAGGCAAAAATCTGCAATTTTTTTTTTTACAAATGGTGGCGGGAAGGGAATTCAGGCCCTTGCCACCTGCAATCAAGGTACAGGGTTCAAGCCGGAGATATTTTGTACCCACCACAATGTGTTCTCTCTAGCCACCAGTATACAGCAACTGGGGCATTTTACACACACACACACACACACACACACACACACACACACACACACACACACACACACACGCAATACAATACACTTACCACTTACATGCACGGTCTAGGGCTTTCTGTTGCTGTACAGCTCCATATTCCACTTGCTAAGCTCCTGTGTGATGTCAACGATCCCATGGTGAGTCCAGCCAGCCAGCCTGCGGACGTTGCAGTCGGACCCTTTCCAGTCTATGCAGTTGTAACTAACTGCATAGACTTCTGGGATGCTCTTGACTGCTGCGTTTCTAATCCGGACTGCTGCTGAATCAGTCTGGAGCTCTGCGCATGCTCCGGACTGGTTCAGCAGCAGTCTGGATGTCGGAAATGCAGCGAGTGCACATGCACGAAGGTCTGCGATTTTTGTCTTTTTTTCTTTAGTTTCTATTCTTTCTTTTGGTCCTTCTTTTACAGCTGGGGGGTGGGGCTGCAGTCCAATAAGGGCCACCCCTGGAAGGGAGTCATTTCATAGTTGTAACAAGTCTTACAGTGATCAACCAAAACGCCTACATTAAACTTAAGTGTTCTCTATGGCAGCTCACATGAAATATTTCAAAGATGCCCTTGCAGTTTGTGTGTGCAGGAGGGTAAGCAATACTTTTCTCCTTTTAGTAATAAATTTTTGTACACGAGGGTTGCCATCTTGGGCTTGGGACTCCTTCAAAGCTCTTAACCATCTTCCATTCTTCAAGTATATACAAGTTCTTTTCATCTCCAAAATATCTTCCAGTGTGCAGCTTACCACAAATTTTAGCAAATCAACAGCATATTCAAAACACAAGCTTCTAAAACATTACCCAATAAAGAGAAGTTTAGAATGTCTAGCAGGCAGACTGCCATTCAGACAGGCTAAATCACAGAACAGTCAGTTTCTTACATATGGCTGCCACCCCTCATCTAAATAAGTTAGATGTATATTTGCACGTGTGCACGCACACACACACACTTTTGAATGCAAACATACAAAAACACATTCTACAAAATAAAATGGAGTAAAACCTGATGCCATTAGAGATGAAAACTTCAGAAAACACTTATTTCTGTAGCTTTACTGCCATTATCTAGGCACTGCAGACCAAAAGAACTTTGTGTATTCATCAGTTTCTATCCCCTTAGAATTAGACTACACTACTACTCTGCCCCAACATCGTGTGTGTGTGTGGGGGGGGGGGGCTGGGTCCTGCACTGTACCGTACTTACTTTTATTAATAAATCTAGGTATGTTAGACATTTTATAAAAGCAAAAAGCATCTACATTACTTTTTAGCATACACAGCTGATCTTGCAGATTTCAATTTTCAAAACATTCACAGTATAATGTTCAGTACAGCCACATAAGTGTACATATTCCACACTGTAACTCTTGCTTTATATGCTGTAGTTTTAACTGCTGATAGTAGCTGAATAGAGTTGTGCATCAGTCCCTCAACCCAGTTATTAGAAACATAAACATGCCATTTAATATGTTTGTACAAAATGCAGGACATCAATGGCATTCAAAACCCATTTGTTAGGCTCCACACACCAACTCATGTAAAAGATAAAGTAACAGGTATCACCAAAGAATGAAGAAAAATTAATGTCAGCATTTAGTGGCTCAGCAAGTAAAACACTCGATACCAAAATTATCAGAACATTATGGGCTTTAGCCTCTCAAGTATCTGCTTAAATTCACATTCCAACAGGGACACTGAAGTACATGGAAAAAAAAAAAAAAACATTTAAGACCCTAACACTCAAGCAGACTGATGTCGGGGTGTATCAAACACCCCCAGTTTTTGTGCGAGTAGATCCAGTCTGAGAAAGCTTATGAAAATTGGCATTGGCCATTTCCAAAAGGGAGAACCCATGGATGCCAGGGCCAGAAAGGAGTTGCCACAATGATCTTGAAGGAATTCCTTCTTATCTTCAGAAGTACCCCGGACATTAGTATAAAAAGTGTAAAATGCATACAAGAACATGCCCATCAAAGGAAAGGCAAAGGCATCAGTCTTCCAGTCTTTCTTGCATGGAGTCCTGGAAGAAAATCTTGCCAGTTGATTGCCTATCTGAACAAACATGTCCAATTGAAAAACTTCCCACAGATGGATCAAATCTTGGAAGACCCCCTCTGATCTAGTTTCCATTTGTGAAGATCTGTCATGGTCCTCCTCAGCTTTGTCACACAGTTTTGCTCCGACAGAATGTAGGGCGCCTGCGAGCGAGACTTGTGTGAAGCTATATCAAAAGTTAACATGGCTAGTCAGCAAAGATGTTATGACTTTGTTCCCCCTTGCCTGTTAATGTTCCCCCTTGCCTTGCCTGTTAATGTTCCCCCTTGCCTGTTAATGTAACATGACTGTGGTATTGTCTATAACCACTTTAAGAGTTCCAGGAGACTGAGTCTCGAGTGCCTTGATCAGGGCAAGCATTTCCTTGATATGTGCCTGCATCAGTCCTTGCTATCAAACACCCCCCTGCACTTTTAACCCTCCTGAAACTGCTCCCCAAGCACAGTACAAAGTGCATGTGAAGACGGACTGCTTTGAAGCAAGGAGAGAGAAGAGGAGACCAGGATTTAAGGATATCCACAGTCTCCATCAAAAGACTTCTGACAAACTCCAGCACTGGGATTTGAAAAGATAAAAAGCGTTTATGCTGGGACCAAAGATAGTTCAAAAATACTACTGTCTCTCTCTTATGTGGATCTTGCCATGAGTATCATGAGAAATCAGAAGCCACAAGACTCAAAATCCTAAGTTATTCCCTTTCAGTGACCGTAGTCTGAGTGGGAAAACCTTAGAAAGAGATCTAGATATTTTTCCCATGGAAGGAAAGCTCTCTGAACGGAGGTATCCAATTGACATCCCAGCAACACAATCCTGTGTGATGGTGTCAAGAAAGACTTTTAAATTTTCTGTTGTAATCCCAGCTTAAGAGATCTCACCAAAGAGAGATTTTTGAAAAAAAAAAAAAAAAAAATAGGAGAGACTGCAAAGATAATCAAGTCATCTAAATAATCGGGAAAAATGTGGATACCCTATAGCCTACAATGATCTAGAACTGGAGCTAGACACTGAACACTCCTGATGTAGTGGATAGTCCAAAAGGGTAAAGCAGAGAACTGATTAAGTGACCTACAGTCACAAAACCTTAAGAAAAAAGTCTGAAATCTGCATGAATAAGGATGTGATAACCATCTTTTATGTCTATTGTTGCCTGGAAACTTAAAAAAATGAAGAAAAGGTAATAGGTTGAGAAGTGACATAACGTTGAATTTGGGCACAATCACAAAGGAGGTTTAAGAAAGATCCAGAACTGGTCTCCCAAGATTTTACTTTCTTTGGCAAAAGGAACATCCTTCTCCACCAGAAAGGAGGAACTGGTTCCATCACTTTTTGGGACAGCATGCGATGAAGGGGTGAAAACTCGGATCTTGAGAATGAGAAATTACCTTCTGGAAAGCAGGAATTTCCTCCAAATGCCAATTGCAACCCATTTGCCTGAAACTGTAATTTACAACTTTCTCTAAGGGAAAAGGTGCCAGGGTGGAAGGGCATCACAAGACCTCTTGAACAGCCAGACTTATCAGGACTGTCCTTTGTTTTGGGAGGTTTGAGATGTCTTTTTGAAGCCCCCTTGCCATTTCTTAACAAAATTCAGGTAAGCAGACATTTAAGACTTTTTGCTGTTTTTTTGTGCAAACTGGATGAGAAGATAAAAAAATTCCTTGTAAAATGACGGCTAAATAAAAATCAAGACATTCCCTGGATCAGCTTGCTGCTTTCATAACACTTTTTGATCACTTCTGGAGTGGGGGTGGGTACGGTATTTTAAATTCACCCTTGGAAAAACTCTTAACATCTGGGAGGTTCTAAGAATATAGCCATGCTAACTTCCTCAAAACAGTATCAGTGGCCATAGCCCTGAAAGTAGTCATCAGTGACATGCACACCTGTAACAATGACTATTGACCAGTGCTGTAGAAAAAAAAAATTTATTTTTATTTAATGCAAGATTTCTCCTCTTAAGAAGGAACTGCAGATAAACATTATTTTCACAATTCACAATTGGTTATAACAAACATGAGCCTGACAACTGAACGTTCTGGAAAAATCAAAGTTGCAAATGTATGCACTTTTCCCATATGAATAACTTTCCCATCCTTATCAGAAACAGTGGAATGGAACAGACTAGGTGCTTAGCAATAGTGGGATCAACAAGACTTTAGCTACTGGGCCAGGTTTGGGAATAGTGCATAAAAAATTTAAAAGACGGAGGAACTTTTACACATCCTGTCTGCCTTTTATGGGGAAGCTGGTTAACTATCAGGAAAACTGTATGCAGTAATACACACATCCTATCTGCCTTTTATGGGGAAGCTGGTTAACTATCAGGAAAACTGCATGCAGTAAATACACACATCCTCTAAAGCAGACAGAACAGGAGGATTGGACGCAGGATCTGGAAAATCCTTTTGTAACGCAGTATTTTCTGAGGGACTGAGAAACCTCAGTGCCTCTCATTGAAAACACTGGCACATTCTAGCAAGTGTCTGAGAAAGAGAAAATCCTACAGGAAGAATCAGAAAAGTACAGTTGTATACACTTAACATAAATGTAGATGTTAGAGTGTATTCACTCTTGCAGTCATTACATTTGGGTTATATGCTTGCAGGTAGCCCTCAGTTGGCCTGATTAACAAAAGTCTTGGGTCGGTTGCTGTCCATTCTTCCAAGACGTCAGGTCATCAGGAGTATAAAACATGCAACCAACACCATTACATCAGTTTTTCTTGCCCCAGATGTCAGGTGCCCCCTAATGGGGAACAATTAAATATAAAAGTACAAAGATATACCTCCAACAAAAAAGCAAATACACCAAAAAGGCTTTTAAGCATAGTAAAAGAAAATAGAGGTATAGTCAAAAGAAGTAAAAGAAAGTAGAGGTATAGTCAAAAGAAGTTAGAGGACTGGAGGGAGGGTAACCAGGACTGCAACAGTGAATACACTCAAACGTCTACATTTATGGCAAGTGTATACAACTGTACTATGATCTTAGTGTTTCTCTGTTGCAGTCATTACATTTGGGTAGATTCCCAAAGCTATGGCTGGGGGGAGGAATTTAGATACTATTAGGGTCAGCTATAAAGGCCCTGCAAGACTGCAGTGGCAAAGCCAGCTCTGGATTTAGAGAAAATTGGCAAATGATAATGCTTGATGAAAGTATGTACAGAACTCCAGGTAGCAGCTTCTAGGATGTCCCTGGTAGGGACGCCTCTGAGAAAGGCTGCAGAGGTAGATGCAGCCCTGGCGAAGTGAGGTCCGGTCCCCTGGGGATAGGTTTTCCATTTAGAAATGGTTTGCTTTGAAATAGCCTTCCCCTCTGCCCCTGCAGCAAATGCCACCAGCAGTTGTTCAGATTTCCTTTGAGGTTTAGTCCTGTCCAAGTAGAATTTAAGTTGTCTGTGCACATCTAAGGAATGCAGTATCCGTTCCCCTTTATTCTGTGGATTGGGAAAGAAGGTTGGCAAATGAATGGACTGATCAAGAGCCACACTGGATACCACCTTGGGCATGAAGGATGGATTTGTTCTGAGGGACACCCTGTCTGCATGAAAGATGATGAAAGGCTCCACTTCCATAAGGGCCTGCAATTCAGATACCCTTCTAGCTGAAGTGATTGCTAAAAGGAAAGCGGTTTTCCAAGAAAGAAATTTTAAGTCTGCAGTAGCAGCTGGCTCGAAAGGAGGTAGAGTGAGTTTCTCCAAGACAAAGTTAAGGTCCCAGGCTAGGGTTGGAGCTCTCCTGGGTGGTCTCAAATGTTTGGCCCCTCTGAGGAACTGCTTGAGCAGTGGATGATAGAGGAGGGAAGGTTCTGTGTTATATTGAGCCGAAATGGCTAAGGCGTGGATTTTAATGGAGGAAAAAGACAGGCCCTCGAGATCTCAGTTAAGTATTGTAAAATCCGAGGTAAATTGGGCGCTGCTGTGCTCATCCCTTGAGATGGGTTCCAGGCACAGAATCTTTTCCATTTTTCAGCATAAGATTTTTCTAGTACTAGGCCTCCTTGCCTATAAAATGATATCCATCACAGGTTTGCTGACGGATGGTAAAGGACAGATTAAGCAATTAGCCAGGCTGCAAGGTTCAGTGTTAGAAGCGGAGGGTGCAGAATCTGGTTCTCCTGCTGAGACAGCAGGGAAGGAGTCTGAGGCAGGTGCCATGAAGATAACAGTGACACACTGCACAGGAGGGGGTACCAGTGTTGGCGCGGCCAGTCTAGAGCAATCAGAATTATCCTTGGTTTGTTCGGTATGATTTTTAATTTTACTTTGGACAGCAGAGGCAGAGGGGAGAAGGAAGACATAGACTGACAGGTTTTTCCAGCTGAAAGACAGAGCATCCATTTTCCAGGCTTGTGTAGAGTCCTTGTGCAAAATTGTCCAATTGGTAGTTCTGGGCAAGAGGCAAACAGGTCTATATCTGGGCTCCCCCATTTGCTTGTCGACATGTTGAAAATACTTGGTTCCAGTTTCCACTCGTGCGGGTTCATGAGGTTTCTGCCTAGTCCGTCTGACACTGTATTTAATTTTCCTGGCAAGAATTGAGCTTGCAGGTGCACTTGGTAGCTCAAGACTGTGTGACCACAATGCCATGGCTAGTCTGCAGAGGGGGTAAGAATGTGTACCCCCCTGCTTGTTTATGTACCACATAACAGTGGTGTTGTCCGCCTTTACCAATAGTTATCCTGGAAGAATGTGGTCCTTGAAGGCTGTCAGAGCATTCTGTACAGCTAACATGTCTTTTTGAATGATATGCAGGTGCATTTGACTTGGGTTCCATTTGCCTTGAATGCACTTCCCTGCCAGTTGAGCCCCCCATGCATAGTCTGATGAGTCTGTTAGGGGCTGGGCGGCAGGGGGTGGTGTGAAAGGTAGTCCCTTGTTTTGGTGGCAGGCCTCTGCACACCAAAGAAACTCTAGGCGTAGGCAAGGTATGATAGGAATCATCGTTTCTAGGTCCTGAGAATGTTGACACCATAGGCTTTTTAGATACCACTGTAGTTTCCTCATATGCAGTCTTGCATATGGAATTAGAAGAATGCAGGAGGCCATGAGCCCCAAGGCTTGCAGTATTTGTCTTGCAGATAGCAGGGTTTTTGTGGCCACTTGTTTGAAGTAGGTTGTCAAATTAATTTGTTTCTCTGGCATGAGGTTTTTTAGGCATGGGCCGAGATTTAAGCCTAAGTAAGGAAGGAGATCTTGGTTTAAAATGCAAGCCCGTAAGCCTGAATACACCCTCAGAAGCAGATGCCTGCACAGCGGCTCCGGACACATCCAAGGTAGAGACATCCACGGGTTCCATAGTTGAAGCATCTCGCGGCATACCGGACTCTGAATGCATCTCAGTAGAGGCCTGCAAATCAGAAGTTGTGGGTATCTGGGGCTGTGAAAGCTCCCGAGTACCGGCGAACTGGCGACTGGCTTAGGAGAAGCATCGTTGGCAGTTTTGGACCTCGGCGGTCTCTCTCTCTGTCTGTCTTTATTGTTGCGTTTTTTTTGGAAACCCGGTAGTCGGATGGCTAACCGAAGACATTTCTGGATAATTAAACCGAGAACCGAAATACTTAAGAGGCGAAAATATATGGACGACGGATAGTGCGCTGATTAAATAAAGCACAAAACCAAACAGCATGTCATGGTCCGGGCCTAGGCAAGGAATACAGTACGAATTAAAATCTATGAGGTATTTGCTTTCCACAAGTAATGCAATTATTAACTTTAACTGACATCAGAAAGGAGCAAGAAAAAGTTTCTCCAATGGGGTACTTAGCTTTAGTTGAAGACTTCGGTTCTGAAACTCGAAAACAAAAATTTCAGGAGTCTGCAGACTGGCACTCGCGAACTGCTTCTGCTTCGGACACCGCACGGCAAGAAAGACTGATGTAATGGTGTCGGCTGTATGTTTTATACCCCCGACGACCTGACGTCATGGAAGGGACAGCAACAGAAGCAGGACCCAAGACTTTGTTAATCAGGCCGACTGAGGGCTACCTGCAAGCAGATAACCCAAATGTAATGACTGCAACAGTGAAACACGAAGAACATCAGAGTTCTTCTCTGAATCAGAGATCTGGTGGGGTGGAAGGAGGGGCTTGGAGACCACCACAAACAGTATCCATCTGTGCATCTTCCTGAGCAGATTCAAAATCCTGACTCATTTCAAGACAGAGATATCCTCTATCTTACCAAAAATTACTTTACAAGAAGTACCAAGAGCCTGAATTAAACCCTAAGCCAGACCCAATAAACTACTCATATCCAAAGGAAATTGAGAAGTAGATACATGCTTGGTTTTTAGTTTTTTTCCTGTCAAAAACAGGGCCAACCATGCTACTAATAGCAGCTGCAAATTCTCCAGGAATTTGTACAATATTCTGGTGCAATAGGGAAACCTTCCCCATTTTTCCTCTCCCAAGACTGATGAGAGTTGCTCTCCCTTGCTCACTGAGGGAACCCCAACAGCCAGAGAGAATACAGCTGCCCTCCCCAAGTCCACAGTGGCTGTAGGTGCAACACCAGAGAGATCTTGAGTAAAAGATGGTCTGAGGCATAACAAATGGCCACAGCAGAGTCACCCACTGCAGGTGAGGAAAACTGCTAACCTGCTGTGGTGGCAAAGGCCAAGTGCTTAACTTTTTCTTTTTGTGGCTGGAAAAAGGAACAACCATGAGACCAGTAGTCTGTTCCATTGTCAGTCCTCTTTTTTGGGGAAGAGGAGCAGCAAATGATCGTTAACACTATCAGTCCACAAAAGTTACTTTGACAGCAACACAGTAACAAATACTTAAACACTATGCCAGCTCCACAAAAGTAAAATAAATACAATATGATGAACATATTTTAAGCTGTTCTTTAGTTAAATCTCTCTTTTTCAAAAACTGAAATGCTATAACAAACTTACACAAAAAAAAAAAATTCCAACAGTAATGAAGAGAGAAGCCACAAGTCTCCAGTAGCAAAACTGTGCTCAATATATTCATCACAAAAAAAAAAAAGAAGAAAACTTTACTGCAAACTACAAGGGTCTACTGGCAAAGCCTCAAAATCCTTACAAGTTCTGTTGGTTCATCCTCTTCCACTTCAGCTTCATCATCTTCATCTTCCACTACAGTGTCATCAAGGGCTTCCTCGTCTTCTGTCAAGTCTTGCGCTGAAACTACTGGGCCAATACCTGGAAGAAGAAAAAAAAAAAAAAAAAAACACATTTCAGTCAACATAAACCTGTTATGACACCACTTTTAAAAGTAAGTGGTCAAACAGTAACATTTTATTTATCAAGTAGCTTTATGAAAACTAGTAAACAAAATACAAAAAAACTCTAAGGCAATATTACAGCTCTCTGCTGCGACACAGTATTGTTCCCTGTTGAAATTGGTCAAGTTTCAAATGAGACCTAGATTTGAAACATAAAACCATGAAGCACAATATACACACAGGAAAGACAAAACTGAACAAAATGAAACTGGAGCAATATAAAACAAGAAAAAAATTATCAAGGATAAAATTTGCATTGCAAGCACAGCCTTTGCAAATGCATCTACATGTGAAAAAATTGCAGATCTCCCTGTATACAAGCACTTTCAGTTCTTTCACTACAACAAAAGAAAAAGGGGGAGAAGAGGGTTTCATATGCTAGAGGAAAGTGCAACAAAGCCCAACACATTGTGTTCTACCCTAGGCCATTTCACTTCACTGTTCACTAACACAGTGTCACTGTATGGTTACTGACCATAAAGTTTACTCACCACATCCACAAATCTACTATAAAGATAAGAACAATAATTTTATTTTACATTTGTTTTCCGGGTAGTAAATGGATCACAACTTACCATTTGAAGGTACTGCCCAGATGAAATAAGTGTCACAGAGAAGCAGTAAATTGTACATATCAAAAACAGTAGAAACACTAACACATTAAACTATACAGTAGCAATAAATAGACGAAGCAACAATTACGACAAATGCACATTTTATAATTTTGCACTCCAATAATTCAGGTTTAAATCGTGGTGGAAATCCTGTGGGGTAATGAGAGTCAGGAAAGGGAAGATGAAGTAGGTTCTGTAAAGTTATTTCTTTTGAGGTCTCCCATCTAAAAATCTCAGTACCAGCACAAGATCCACACCACCTCAGTGTTAAAAACAAAACAGTTTCTTTCCCCTCAACAAGCACTATTAATGTAGCACAACTGTAAATCTCCTCCAGGACCGACTTCTTTCTACAGGTAGTTGTAGTTGCATCAATAGAGTAAAATCAAATACTAATGTCAGAAATAGTACTGTTGCAAGAAAGCAAACTACCAAAGTAAATAGTTTGATAAATCATTAAAAACAGTAAACAGCTAGACAATGCCCACAATATATCAATACTGGTATTAACCAACAAAAATTTCAGAGTAGTGGCATCTACCTTCTCTAATAAGTACCAATGCAGGTCTCTCTCTGGAATCGCCCAATATTAAATATTAGTATTGCTCCTCTGTATCATAGCTGCTGCTTTTTTACTTTTTAAGCATCTTTAATGTTTCATCTTATTTTAAAATCTGCAATGGGGGTTTACAAACATTAATAGAATACAAAACAAAACAGACCTTAATAGGTTTTCACTGCCATGCAGAATACAGATTCTTAATTTTCATCCACATAAACATTACACAAACTGCTCAAATCCTGCTCTCCCTTAAACATCACTCTTCCTACCAACTATTGTGTGTGTATCATTCACACAAATTCTGTGTTCTAAAGATGCAAACCCAGTTTTTGCATCTCTAACATCCAGAAATGGAAGAGATCTTAATTTTCACTCTCTACTAGTTGCTTTTTTGGCAGCCAATGCCTTACTATGTCTAGGCAATTCAGATCCTATTTCCTAGACAAAAAGAATCCTATCTTTAATTACAACCATTTGTTCCCAAACATTTCTGTCAAAGTACTACACAGGGAATTTTTAGAAACCTGCCATAACATTGGGAGCATGCTTTTGGAGAATGCAGTTACCTCTCTTCCTCCTCATACTTACATTGAGATACAAAACTATCCATGCAAACACTTCCATGCAAAAATCTTAAAGCTTCTACACTTTGGTGCACACTTGAGATCCCTGCAAATTTCTTCCCATTGGTCCTTTGTAAACTGCCTTTCCATTCTCTTCCCAATATTTGCCAACCTTCTCCGATTCATTCTTATTTTCGTACAATACGTTGCATGCCTTAAAATTATCCATGTAACAGCAGCTTATGTTCTAGACTCAACTAGAAAGTCTACCAGAGTTGGTCTTTTTAAACTTAGCACTTCTTTATCTTATTCTATACTCTTAGCAATCCCAGAGGGAGAAGGTAATCCAGCATGGGATCCAAATGTCTATATAGCTGCACCCCACTCCACCTTTCTGTCCAGCCCCCTCTTGCCTATTTTCCATATTTCTACTTGCAGACATTACTAAAATGGTTTCTACATTTCCACACCAGCTTAGTTCATAAAAGTATTTTCCAGATGGCTAGTCTCTCAATCTCAACCAATCCTCCTCCTCCAGTTCCTACACTGATTGAAAATCCTATGCTCGAGTTTAGGAATACGAGCCTTAATTCTACAGCTCTAAAGTACCCACTTCAAATCAAGTCTTAAATCTCTAGTTGGAGAAGCAAACTTATCCTACTTAACTCCGTCTTCTTCCCCACCCAATAAATTGCTCAACGTTTTACTAATCACCCACAACTTCTTTTCAGGTTGCTAAACAGTACATTACATACACACACATTATTGTGTGTACATGTATAAAATATGGCATAAAACTAAGGGGACTAAACATTCCACTCCTTGCAGCTTACTATCCATAAAAATCAAGAACTTGCAGTTTCTCAATTTTTGTCTCCTCTTTTAAATTTATTCTTGCATTCTTAGACTGCCAAAAAAAATCCTTTTTAAACCAAATATTTTGCCTTATGCCTCCCTCTCTCTATGATGTCCCCACGTTGGACCAGTAATCAAGGAGCCTGAATCCTCACCACTGACATTAGAGAGGAACTTTTTTTTTCTCTGCAAAATATGTTGGCTTAGTTAGGTCTCAAGTATACTTATTTAAGGCATTATCTACTTTCTAGCGAGTTGGTACACTGGGAAGCAGGTTGGCAGCAAGGACCCCCCCCCATTCGTAAAAAAATCTGTTAGTTTTCATCAAAATTATGTTTGTTAAATGCTGGACTAATCAGCCTGCTTTAAGACATTTCTTATCTGATAGTAAGAAAAAAAAAAAAAAGGGTTTAGTTGTCTACTACCATTAACATTACATAGCCTTTTTCTGTTAGACTTTTTACTGATTGTTCCTGGACTGTGTTTGCCTCTGGGCTTGGCTCAGCCCACTCCGTTTGCCCTACCTTCGCTCTGGCTCACTCTGCTCATCTACCCTACCCCCATTGTCACCCACTCCCACAGAAGCAGTTGCACTTATTCTCATCCCATTTTTACCACAACCCAAACCCCACCTCACATATTTTCCACCCAATCAAATCCTCTATTTCTCCTTTTTCACTGTCACTATTCACAAACCTCCCTCTTGCAGCCAGTTTCCCTCCCTCTCTTCCAATTAAGCATAGTAACTAACTTCAACAGTAATTCCTTCCCCCACTCCTCCAATTACTCCTACTGCCATCCTTCTCCACCCGTACAACCCAAACTCCATTTTTACCCCTTACATAACCTACTTTCACACTCCCATCTAAGCCTTACTCTCTCCTCCCAACTGCTTCAACATGTTCCTACACTTACTCCTTTAAATACGTCTGTTCTCACTCTTACTTCTTACCATGCACCTCACTCAGATAACATATCACCTTACTCCCTCCACATTCTATCTTCTCTGTTCTCTCACCTCTTCTTACACCTGGTTCAGACACCATCTATCCTTGAAGCTATATTAACCCCCGAAATGCAAATACAGATTCCTTCCACTAAACCCCCTTAAGTATACCTCCTTCTTCCCTATTCTTTCCCCTCTTGCATGAGATACCCATCCTAACCCCGGGCCATTAATCCACTCCTCTGACCGGAAAACCTAGTCCCTCAAATTTGGAAAAAAAAAATCATATAATTCCCTATCCCACCTAATTCCACCTCCACCCAGATACCCACTCCACCTTTGCCTACCACCTCTACTAACATCTTAGGGCTCAATATTCGTAGCGCAGTCAAACTCCCAGACCTCTACTCTTGTATATCACTACACATCCTCTCCATCTCCAAAACCTGGCTAAAGCCCCACTATCAAATAAAGAAATCCTCCCCCCCGGTTACAATATCATCCACCAAGACAGGCTTTCTAAAAAGGTGGAGGAGGTAGCTATCCTATACTCAGAAAACCTCCCTCTCCATCCAATACCATACCCCCCCCCCAGTTTCTACCCTGGTGAGATACTCATAGTAAAACTATAACCTAAACAAATCACAAAGGCTGCAATTGCCTCAATCTACATGCCACCCGGTAACCATATCTCTACACTAGAACACTTTCTAGCCTGGATCTCAGAAATGATAACCTATGAAACCATCATTATTGGAGATGTCAATATTGACTGGAATTCTCTCACCAATCTCCCAAGACCAGTATTAACCTATATGGCTTCATCCAACTGCTCACCGCCCAAACTCTTATATCAACAATCCAGTACCAGTACCACTCGACTGGATACTTGCCTTCCACCCCAACCATCATCATAACCCTTCTATTCTCCCTGACATTCTAAGTGATCATCACCCAATCTCTATAAATTGTCACCTATCCCAATCATCCAAAACACAAGTACACAGGGAGTGTGTCATACCCTATCCAACTTTAACCCGGACGTATTTAAATCACACTCATGTACGAACTGGTCAACTCTCCAGTAGCTCCCCCTCGATGAAGCTGTTCTTACATTCAACAGCATTTTCCTCAAACCTCAACTCCCTAGCCCCTACAAGAAAAGGTAATGTAAAAATCAAGCTATACACCCTGGATAAGTAAAGCCACTCTCTCATGCAAAAAGACTTAGCATGGAAAAACTGGAACAAACTTGAACCCCTTCTAGTCTCCAGCTCTATAGAGAACTTTGTAACACCACAAAAAAACAAATCTCCCTTGATAAGAAAAATGTCTACCTTAACCCTCAAAAACAACCCCACTCCAACCTCAAAATATTCTGGAATACTATTAATAAGCTTCTACACCCACGTAACCCCCCAACCCTTTCCCAAACTACTCCACCCTAGAAACTGCCACATCCCTCAACACCTTCATAGACTTCATACAGAAACAAATCAAACCCACGCAAACGTAAGCCATGATACCCCCCACCACCTTCTCTATCAAGCCTATCCCTACAGCTTTTATCAGATCCCTACTCTGCAAACAAACCCTGCTCCCCTTCAGCAGATAACCTGCCTCCCCTGTACCTCAAACTAGCAGCTCCCTCCATAGCCTATCCAGTCTCCATACTTATTAACCGGTCAATTCAGGAAAACCTAGTCCCTCAAATTTGGAAAAAAAAAATCATATAATTCCCTCGCATAAAGGTGGCAACTCCACCAACCCCTCAAATTTCAGACCTATCACCCATCTCTAAAATCCTAGAAAAAAGTGTGTTCACCAACAACTCATGGCACATAAAATCTCCTGACTCCTACCCAACATGGCTTCCACCCACCCCATAGTAACTCTACTGTCTTCCACCCACCCCATAGTAACTCTACTGTCCTTCACTAACTCCATCTCCTCATCTCAATGACAACAAACTGGTATCTTCCCTCTTCCTGGACCTCTCTAAGGCTTTCAATACTGTTTCACATTACCTCTCGCTCTATAAGCTTTCTTCCTTTAACCTCTCGCTCTGTAAGCTTTCTTCCTTTAACCTCTCTACCTCCACCCTTAACTGGTTTTCTCCTCATCTATCTACCAGAGCTTAAAAATCGGTCAAATAGTTGTCAGCAACTTCTCCATTCCAACCCATTCTCACTGGCGTCTCCCAAGGATCCATCCAGAGTCCCCTACTATTCAATACCTTTACTAAAGATTTCTTCCAATCCTGCCCCTACCTAAACTTGTACAATATGCTGATGACTCCACGATCATCTCCACCTCCAACAATCTAACCCACCTACATACCCTCACACGAGACACACTACACTGTTGAAAGATGGCTCACTACTAACAAACTCCTTCTTAACCCTAACAAAACTAAACTTCTTTTCCTTCCCAAACATCTTCAACACCTCAAATCTTCCTTCTCTATCTCATCCCTAAACAAACTACTATTCTGGCACAGTCCCACACTAAAACTTCTTGGCATACTCGAGACGAACTAAAATTCGATACCCATATCAATAACTGCATCAAGACGACACACCAGAAACTTGGACTGCTATACCGAAATAAAAAATCTGGTGCACAGAATCCAAAGCATCCCCTGCCAAAGCCTACTTCCTTCCTACGCTACTATATGCTGCCCCTATATTCACCAATCTGCAAAAAAACTTTAACAGACTTGAACTTATCATAAAAATTGCCAAGTATGCCACAAATCTCCCCCATCGCAAACACCACTACCTCGCACTAAGAAAAACTAAAATGGCTAGAGCTCCATAACAAACTCCTTTTGCATTAACTTCACATGACGCACTGTATCTTGCTTCAACCCTTAGCTTGTCCCTCATTAACAACTCCTCTCTCTCCCTATGTCCCTAACTGTGAACTTTGCAGCTCTGACCCAACACCTACTCCAAGTTTCCAAACCTAATAAAACCATAGGTAAAAAGTCTTTACAGTCATGTAGTCTCTAAATCTTGGAACAAGCTTACTCTCCCAATCAGATCTCTCCAAAATTCAAACAACGTCAAACTTACCCTAAAGGACTACCTTCACAACTCCTGGTACTGCCCCTGTAAAGACCGCACTTGACATTCTTTTTTTTCCTACCCAGCCCTCTTCTCCCACCTAACCACTACCTCTACTTCCCTCGGTCTTAGGAGTCCCTTGCTACTTACCTTTCTACCCCCTTTCTCAGTAACCTACGCTACGAGTTTAAGACGTTTTAGAGCATCCAACTGTCAACTATGTTTCTCCTGCTCTTACTCTGCCCCCCCACTATTTTTCCAGGACTTGACTCTGTGCTAAAAGTAGGTCCTGCCTATCTTCTAGTCCTCTCTATTCCCCTTTCTCCTACCATACAACTAGATTTGCACAGTGTTATTTTAAAGGTTACTAATGGCAGCATGTACAAATGTTTTAGCACAATGTATATTATTTTTTTTTACTGATTTTTGTATCATGATTTTTGTTAATGTCTTTGTTTATATCTGTATTCTCTCTCTTGTATATACACCTGTTAATTTTATAACTTACTGTAAACATGGTTTTCTGGAGCTTTTCTCCTAACCTGCCCAGCCAGACAAACCCAGTTAACAAATAGCAAATAAACAAACGTTCACTTGCAATACAAATGGATGCACTCAGTATTTCCAGATGCAGACCTCTATGCATCAAGCACAATTTCCCTTAACAGCATCCAGGGAGCATGCTCGGTCCAGGGGCTGGTACCTCAATATTATCTGTCCAGACCCCCAATAAGACTTCCCTCTGGCACAGCTCAGAGTTGAGTCCTTAGCTGGGGTTATAAGCTAAATCCTACCACACACACAGTGAAACCAATGCTGTGTGCCCTGGATCCAAGCACATCGCGCACAATTTCCCTTAGCATCCAGGGAGCATGCTCGGTCCAGGGGCTGGTACCTCAATATATCTGTCCAGACCCCCAATAAGACTTCCCTCTGGCACAGCTCAGAGTGGAGTCCTTAGCTGGGGTTATAAGCTAAATCCTACCACACACACAGTGAAACCAATGCTGTGTGTCCTGGATCCAAGCACATCGCGCACACACACACACACACACACACAAAAGGCTGGCACAGATTCACCTGCTGTGCCCCCTCCTGCCAAGACTATAAAGGCAATTATCACTGCCACCAGAACCTTTGCCAGCTACTTTAAGGCTCTTACAAGGGTACCCAATTTTGAGTAAAAATAATATTAAAATACAAATGCTAATGTTGACCAAACAGCAAGGTTTTCAGGAGTGGGCAGTCATCACCAAATATATGCAAACACTCTCAAAACTTACATATTTTTATAAGAGGGCAAGCCACATTAAAAATCAAAGCTGGAAAATTTCACAGTATTTAGCTAGTCATACTATCTATTCCTGATAGAAGAATTACTGGTCCTACTTACTGAATAGAGCAAGGCATGAGGGGTGAGTGGTTCTTATTGTCAGATCCAAGACAGAATACAAAATGTTTTGGAGACTTCAGTCTCTTCTAATAATATTAAAACATTATTTCTGTACAGAATGACATCACATACATCTGGTCATCTGATTCTATTTCACACACTATCGCCCCAATCACCAGAAGCTAAAAGGGTTTAGCACATATGTGCTACAATGGTTCTACTTCACGACTGAAAACTCAAAATATTGAATTTCATTTGACCGAGACCACAACATCTGATTTTCAAAATAGTGAAAACTGATTTGATTGAGTCTCATACTGAAAGCTTACAATGCTGAATTACAAAATACTGAATTTTAAGCCACACACGCATGCACACTTACATCATCAATAACTAACCAGCTTGTACACACAAGCCAAAGTGCAATTTTCCTATTCTGTGTCGGGCAACCAATTCTACAAAGAATGTAACCTGCTGAAACATCCAAACCAAACTATGAAACAGTCTCCCAGACTTGACTCCTTCAATGTATTGCTGCAGTATACATGTGGTTGGTTCCTACTTGTTTTTAGTACAAACTTGCAACAGTCCCATCTTGATCTGCAAACCGTTCCAACTAAAAATGGTAGGAGAGCCTATTAAACAGTAAAGCAAAAATAAAGGAAAAAAATGGACATTCCAGTTCTGAGATCTGACTGTTCTAAGACATCTGACAAGAATGTCTCACTATCTTCTTAGTGGTCTTGCGGGGAAAGCCTCCATCAAAACTGAGCGAGAGACTCTGAAAATACTTTCTGTAACAACTTATATAGAACAAACAGTTTTGCACTGAATAACTAATAATGAAAGACAGAAGAACTGATTAAACTGGGAAAATGGTTAAAATTTTGCTTTCTCGGGTATTCAAACAACGTAGTTACAACACAGGCTGCACAAGATCCAAAAATGGCAAGATAAAAACAAAAACAATTTCCTCTGAGACCACATATTTTACTGCGAGAAGGTGTCATTCGAACATGATGCTAATGTTTGATTAAGAAGTTTTTTTTTTTTTTGTGGCTGTAAACAGTCTGGAATAAAGGCCCTGGCCTCCTTGATGTAAAGGTACCCTGTGCACTGTATTTATTTATTTTTAAATAAATTTGCTGTACTGGATAAAAAATGCATAATTTGTCAAAGTTCCTCATCTCTGCGAAGCAGTGCAGTAAGTCAAGCTGCATTTGTGCTTTAATATACTGTAGCTCAAAAGTAAAACTGCTACAACACCAATTATCAATAGTTGTTCTATATTCACTGGTACCCTGTCAGAAAATAGTTGAACAGGAAATTAAATGGAAAAGGTGTGCAAGATGGGAGTATTCTTCAGACTGTTGGGCCACTTATCAGCCATAGAGAAGGTGCAGCAGCCCTCCAACCAACAAAGTACCTACTCATGAGACATCACTGCTATGCTTAATTAGGGCCAACTCAGTTTTAGTATATCTATGCAGCAGCAAGACAGACTTAGTGTTTCAATATGAAGGCAGAACAAGGTGAAACAGCAAGTTACCATATATATGAGATGCAGAGACCATCTCTGCACAAACACCCTAACACACCAAAACAACCCAAAGATCCGCCAGGAACCTTGGTGGGGGAAGGTGGGAGGGTGTGAATGGAAGAGGATCAACTCAGATGGAACGTTATGGTAAGACATAACTTCATCTGAAGTTGTTACTCTTTTTCCATTCCTCACTGATGGGATAGAGTCCCTAGTTACTCTTCTTCCATTCCTCACTGATGGGATAGAGTCCCTAGTTACTCTTCTTCCATTCCTCACTGATGGGACAGAGTCCCTAGCTACTACAGAATCCGAGTGGCCCACATTGAACATCATTCCGGAGAACCATACAGTCAAAGGCAGCTCTACCCCCGGAGATCAGATCCAATTTGTAATGCTTGACAAAGGTTATGGGGTTTAGCCCCGGGTGGCATAAATATCATCCACGGAAGCCCTAGCATGAAAGGTGACAGAAGTGGCCACAGCTCTAGTGGAATGAGGTTTAATGCGGCCAGGAGCAGATTCCTCCTCTACAGAATAAAACAAACAAAGGAGATGCAATCCCTAAGCCATTTAGACAAGGTAACCTTAGACACTGCCGATCCCTTTCTAGAGCCCGCAAAGGCAACAAAAAGCTGATCTGACTTTCAAAACGACTTTGTCCTGTCCAAATAAAACTGCAACTGTCTGTGGACATCCAAGGAATAAAGACAGTATTCCCCTTTGTTGGTATAATTAGGGAAAAACAAGGGCAACTCAATGGACTGATTAATGGAGAATTCCGAAACCACCTTGGGTAAGAAAGTGGGATTGGTGCAAAGTGATACTCTGTCCTTATGGAAAATCAAATAAGGACTTTTAATGCATAATGCTTGCAGCTCTGATACAAGTCTGGCTGAAGTAACCGCCACCAGAAACTAGGTCTTCCAGGACAGAAATTTCACATCACAGATTGCAGCCGGCTCGAAGGGAGGTACAGTCAAAGTTTGAAGCACCCTAGACAGATTCCACAGGTTGCCTAATGGGAGGTCTAGAATTAAAAATCCCCTTCATAAGTAGGTACTAGGCTATTGGCCTTGGGGCCTATATAAAAGCCTAGCCAAAAAATATACCCTAGCTTTCGCCACCCAAGAAAATTATTTTCCTGTGCCCCTGTCGAGCAGAGCCACAGAAGTGATCCCTGGGGTGAATTTCCCCATTTCCCATCCAATCAAGATTTTTCTTGAAGAGTGCTAATGAGGAGCTCTCTTTGACATAGGTAGTCTGTTCCAGAGTATGGGAAGTCTCTCAACCCGGAAGTGGCGGGCCTTTTTAAAATTTCATAGGCATTTACCATTTTGGGTTGTCATTTTACTAACACAAAAGAAAAGCATCTGTCCGACTTGTTGGTTCTCACCCTTAAGCAAATTCGAGGTGATAGGCATGTGGGTTGTCTGCTCTGTGTTTGGGCCCTCACCAGGGTTATTTTCTTGTTTTGGTAACATGCTGCTGTTCATGTAGAGCAGTTGTAGCTGTCTATCTCTCTGCCGTCCTTCCATCCATGGTTATAAAGGCCTGTTTGTTAGCCTGTGTTTAAAGTTCCGCTAACATTACATATTTATTCAGAGTTCAGTTAGCCACCTCAGGTTCTTTATTTTTTTTTTTCTTCCCATAGCCTTTCTGATGAGTTTGTTCCAACAGTGCATATGGTCACCTAGTTTTTTTTTAGTTCTTTTTACGACACTGTTAAAAGCCAATTGGCATGAAAAGAGAATGCTGTATTCTCTACTGTTAAAAAGAGCATGCCACTGTTTAATATATTGCATTCTGTCAAAATACACATCTGTCAGATGCCAATCCTTATGCTTGTTTGAGTGAGTGCGATTGTAATCAATCCACAACTCTTCTTTCCCATTATTGCACATAGGGTCGGGGTATCACTTCAACACCGGCAATAGTCTAGAGCAAAGGTTTATACTGGAGGATGGCTAGCCTTGTGCGCTATTTCATCCACACTGCACACTTGCGCCCAGTGACAACATATAAAGCAACCATTTTCTCATCTTGAGCAACATAATGGGGGAGCAAGGGAAGCAAACTTTTTGTTTAAAAATCCGCAGCAGCAGTGTGATGTTTGCGATTGCGGGATAACATTCCATGCTGATTATAGCTGTTGCTCAGATAACGGAAAAGTACCCCTCTTTTGATCTGGATGAATCAGCTGCATCAAACAAAAGGATTTCCTCACAACTGCTGCTACATGGTCAAAGAAGCGAGAGAATTAACTCATTCACTCCAATGGAGCTCAGGAAGTTTGCACTGCAATTTCCAATTGGGGGAGCCTAAGCCTTTTGACAAAAATCAAATTATGTCCTCACATTTCAAACAAATGTTCATATCTCTGGAACCATAGAGGGTTTGAAAGTATAAATGGCAAATCCATCAGCACAAACTATTTTTATAGTGGTAGTGGGGTTCTAGGTCTTAAGCTGAATTTTATAAGTCAAAGTATAACAGTGACTGTGTGTGTAATATTTGGCAAGCTCTCTCAGCAACCACTCAGGGTGCACACATACTCTCAGCAGCATTTAATTTAACTAGCTGAAAGCTTTCATATGAGGCTAAGAAGTTATGTCTGTGTTGCATGGTTAAGATATTTATAAAAATGTACAAATTAAATCTATATAATTTAATACCATAAAAAAAAGTTGATATTCTGTGCCTGCACTAGAAAGAGGTCAAATATTAATGCAATTGAGTTTGCCATTGTGTAAGCTTTAAAATTAATTTTTTTAAACCTTTGTACATAACATGGTTTTAGAATTATGGATGCAAACATGAACAAGCAATATTTGATGCCTAGAGGCATCAGTAGGAGGTAACTGCAGATGCATCTGGAGGTGTCACTCGGATGTAATGAGTTAAGGTCCCAGGTCCCTTAACTACATTTTCAAACACACCAGGCACTTTGGGTGGACCAGATTAGACAGGACCTACATTTTACAGAACCAGACTGCTGTGGATCTAGCCTGATGAAATTTATTAATGTCGATGTTAATCAAACCAGTTATAATGCATTCCATGACCTTACAAATGAGACTTATCAACCCGTCAGCTTGACACAGGTTTCCAGACTTTGTAGGACTACCTTTAAGGAATGGCATCACCAGTGCAACACATCATACTTCCAGGATAGATTCTGTAGCCAGGCTAAGGTTAACAGCTTACGGACAGATTCTACCAGAGTGCATTCAGCACCATTTGGCAAACAACCACGCATGTCATGTCAATGAATGAAGCATTCTTAGTCTTGGACAGCACCTTCAGTGCAAGATCTTCAGTGTTGATGGCGAGTGCCACTGGAATTGGATGGCTATGGATAGTCATCTCAGAGGAAGTGAAATTTTGCTAAGATATGCCAATGTCTGCCAGATCAAAACAGGTGGTTTTATCACTCAGTACAAGTTCCACACATTGTAGAGGACTGTTTCTTACTTTTCTAACAAAAGACATTGTTGTAATTGTCCTTGGCTTCAGATTCCAATCCAACTTTATGCGCTACTGATTCCAATCCAACTTTATGCACTACTAACCGATCTAATCATCTTTTTAGCATTCTTCGTAAAATGTTTAAATGTTCCAGTTCTCTAGATCTACTGTATACGCTGTGTTTATTGTAGATTTTATGTTGGTGGACCACAAGGATTGTTTGCTTTTCAAATTTCCATTATGTCTGGATTGGATGGGCTACCAGTTCTATACAATTATGTGGTTATAAAACCATTTGGTGAAATATCTGCTGGGTACTTGCGTATTATCGCAACCAGATTTTCGCAGTTGCAAAAATCGCCTCGTTCGCTACAAAGGACCGCATGAAAGAGGTTTTTCCACATCTTTACTGGTGGCTAACAAGTCGGGCTTACCTTCAAGAACAGAAATTGATAAAGGCATCTTCCTCTTTTGAGTGCATTACAGACGCACGCTTGAATTGTCAGGGATGCTGTGTGACTGAAGGTAAGCCCCTTAAAATGTTACATGGTGTGTTTTCTTTAACAGTGCAGGCTGTTTTCTGGACTGGCATGTTCGGACAAACCCAGATAGTACTTCACTGATTGCTGTCAGTCAATACTGCTGCAATGATGTTGATTGCTGTTAGTATGTCTTGTTTCTCTGCGGTGAGAATTTCTCAGAAAGTACAGTTAGTACTACTTCTAGAAGTCTTACTTTCTAGAAAAGCTGTGTGTCATGCTACATGTTTGTTAAAGCAAGCAAAAGACAGTGTTGTACCACTCACAGTCAAATGTAAGTATAACCATTATTTGACCGCATTTTCTGGCAGGAAGAAACGTTCAGCGGGCAGAGTTGCAATAACAGACATGCTGTCAGTACACTGCATAAACAAACAGCAACAGTAGGTTTTGTACATTTTATTGATAACAGTCCAGAAAACAGCCTGTAATGTTAAAGAAAACACACCATGTAACATTTTAAAACTATTACAGGATCGGGAACCAGCCGGTATTCCTGCGAAAAATCTGGTTGCAATAATACGCAAGTACCATTTGCTGTGATGATGAGCACACCTCTCAACGTCTTAGTGCAAGAAATCTGAACAAATCCATACAAAAATGGGGGGACAAAGGCCCAAAAATAGGGACATATTTTAAAATATTACTCAACTTAGAAAATTGCTAGAGTAACAGGGCTTGTTTTAACATACATTTGCTGAACGATTTGAAGTCTGAAAATTTACTGTCTTCAATACTCCGATCATCTCAGTGATTTGTCAGAAAAACTACATTTCTATTTATTTATTTTTTTAATGAGGAACAGACCAAAAACAAGAGCCAAAAATCTGGACAGCTGACAGGTATGCATGCGTCTGGGGTGTTTTCAATGACTTTTTTTAAACATCATGCAATGAAGTCTTTGAATTCTGATATATTGAGTTCAGGGGGTGCAGACAGTTTCATACACTGGTTTCAGGGGGTGCAGATAGTTTTGAGGGAAAAGGTTATGGACTGTCAAAGAGGAACATACTTGGGCAAGGGTTGTAGAGGACTCTACTTCCATAAATACCAGGGTTAACATTTTTTTTTGTGGTGTGGTTTGGCATACTAGAATCAAAAAACTTTGTTAAGTGTGAAGTATTATGCACTGTGATGTTTTTTGCCGAGTCTTAATCCTCAAAGAAATGGGTTCCTTTACAGAGCCAGCATCTGACCTACACTGTATTATCAAGGCTGGGTACACAGCATATGGTGCTTTAGTGTAGTTTGGCGCCTTTTTGTTTTTGAGTGAGTAAGTGAGTGAGACAAAGAGACAGGCCTTCAAATGTCTCTTTCAGTATTTGCACCTCTTGTAGAGTTACTTATATTAAAGTAAGAGTTCATTATGTGTGAGTACAAGACAGTTTCTACACCGTTTTAGGATATCTAATGCTACAAGGCTGGCAGAGGAGAAAGAAACAACTGATCTTCCAAATTGTTCACTGTGAAGTAAAATTGTATTTACTTAAGAATTAGTAAATCTCTACCTTTATATAAACTCTATCTATTGTGATAGTTATTGGTTAAGGTGTAGATGGTGCAATTACAAAAGGTTTTGTCCGTTTAAGTAAATACACAAGTTGGGTATATATGCAACAGTAGTGTTGAGCTATTTGTTGTAGCGGGTAAAATTTCCTCCCCAAGGGCACCGGCTGAAGTACCAAAATGATTCTGCAAAGGGAAGATGGGGAACGGCAAATCTCTGACCTACAGTTAAGGATTTTTGTCTGTGTAAAACCATGAACACAGCCTGAAGCACCCTGCTTAGGCTGCACATCAGGTGAACAGGAAAAGACAATAAGCCTATAAATGTGGATCCCAACAAATATTTATCTATGCCCAAAATAATTTTTGCATGTTTTGGGAGAGATGTAAATGAAAATACTTTCCTTAAGCTAGCAATGCTGCACAGGGACTTGTAAGAAGTGGCACAATTTGCTTATCTTAAAAAACACTAACAAAAAGCAGTTAGAAAGATGAACTTTTCATGGTAGTACTATGTCAGGAGAACGCAGAATATTTTTCTGGTAAAAAGAAAGGGATACAAGGTTGCCCAAATGGACAACAATGCACATGCAACAGTGATGCAGGGACACAGGAGCCGAGAACGATGTAATATTAAGGTAAACACCAAGCACAGTGAGAAAATAGTGAACATAAACTAGGAAATGGTATGACACCATGCTAAATGGTGACCAAAGAGAACATACAGAATCACCATACTAAGGACAGCAGCTCCACAACTCTGGAATGGTTTAGCCAACAGGAAATAAAAAATTCAAAATTAAACTACATACTAAAACAGAAGGAGCAGAACTTAAGAAAATCAACAAAGGGAAAAGAGCAGGAGTACAGAACAGGGCAAGGAGGGCATACATTAATAGAGAGAAATTTAAATCAGGATTGGAGCCAATAAGACAGGACCATTAGATATCCAGATAAAGTGACGTAGATTTCTCAAGGTCTGCCCGAGTCCCTAGTTTAGACATCACTACTGCTAGCCTGTGACAGTCTTACTCCTAAAGTAAGGCATTTTCAACCGTTCCTTTAAGATGTACAAATATAGCTACTGTTTCAAAACACTGGCATAAGAAGGCAAAAAGCTAGATATTAAATATTTAATAATACATTCAGACAAACAAATGCCCCATAGCTATAAGGAGTCATCCCCTACCCAACAGTCACTTTATCCTATTCGGGGCTGTGGAGAGACAACATATACTGGCAGTCAGTCAGTGTACTTTAATGAAGGTAGAAAGCATGTCAGGAAAAGTCCACACACTGACAGGATCAATTTACAGTGTCACCAGTTATTTGCGTTGTAAATATAAACCAGAGGCCAAAGTGAAATCCCACACAGGAAGGTAATGCAAACTCCAGAGAGAAGGCACCCCCCCATTAGAAACCAAACAAAACAGTGTGCTCAGAGGCAGCAACCCTAACCAATGCACACCTGTACCTAGCTACATGTTTTACCCATTATCTGGGCTCATAAGTCTATAGCATTCACCTAGAAAAACTCAAGCAAATTTTTTATAAGACATCATGGAAAATATGCAAAATCATGAGTCAGTGTGTTAAGTACTCTTTCAGATGAAAGCTGCACATCACACGATGCCTTGGTTTACAAACAGCTTTAAAAATATTTGATTTTTCCAGGGTCCTTCTAGTTGAGTGCTACAAGAATATGCTGTGGGAATCCCACAATTTTAAACTGTCCCACTAAATGGTAAGCTGACATTTTATTATAGCCACAAGACTATTTTTAAGGTAACACTGTGTGAACGAATTGACGAGTCGTCAAACAGCCCATAGGCGAGTACACTACGTTTAAATGTGGGTACATGTGCATATCCTCCTGGCATCCACCCAAAAGTTTTGCTGCATTGCAGTTACCAAGTACCAGCGCAATTCCATCTCCCCTGCGGATTAGATTAGAAAAATAAAAAATGGAATAAATATCAAAAATAAATACTACCACACATGCTTTCTCCTCAGCAAGAGTTCAGTTTTGAATAAGAAACTGAAGCACGCACTTTAAAATATATACCTTTACAGATGACCATAGTACATTTCAGTTTAAAAAACATAACCGGCTATCCATTTGCTAAGACACTTGCTCATAAATGTGCCTGAACCAAAAATGCCAAAATAAAGAACCAAAGGTTGACAATTCCTATCATTTTAAAATGTTTAACACTATACGGAAATACATTACTAAACAAAAAAAAAACAAAATCAGGTGACACCGCTACTTGGCAATTTACTAATTTTTAGTGTGTTATAACCTTACTACAGTGGAACAAGTAACATAAAACCTTACTCAGTCAAAACTTTAACAATTATGCTGCTTAACATCCTCCAGTCTTGATGAGTCTACCCCAATGTATTTGGGGGAAATAAAGTTACACAAAGAAATAATTTTAAAAAGTTGACAACAGACCAAAACAGTAATAAGGACTATTGCATCACAAAATAAACAAAGGAATTGTGCTCTCTGCCAATCTGTAGCTTAGTAGTCAAGAAAGGATGGGTTACGGTATCAGGCTTGTGACTAGAGAGAGAAACTACAGTCAATATTAAATAAACTTTGAAAGCAAAGCTTAAACCCAATAGGATTCAGAGATGAATGAGCAGATACCTTCTTCATCCTCTATTTCTACCTTCTGCCCGACTGATTCAATTCTCCTCCTCTAGGAGAATTACTGTACTGCACACAGGAAAATCTTATGTCATTACACTCTGGGTCATAAATTGACAATGCTGCCCTATCCTAATTCTTAAGAGTTCTTCACCCTGCACTAGTTAGTTAACATGGAAATTACTACTACCAGAACTGAAACTATACCAGCTGTAAACTTATTAAAAATAAAACTAGTAGCCAAGTACAACATAGTATCGTTAAAGGTAGACACTGCATGTTAGGTATGCTGGCAGTCCTCCCTCCCACTTTATTTTTCTCAATATGCTGCATCAGATTTCCACTTAGATAAGCACAGATGATAGTCTAGTACTTACGGCCCTGGACCCAATGCAAGCCTAGCCCAACAGTGTTCCCAGTCATCTGGCTTACCACACGTTAGTTCCCTGTGCCCTTATCCAGCAGTGTGATTGAAGTAATCCCCGGGGTGAATTTCCCATTTCTCATCCACTCAAGATTTCTCTTGAAGAGACCCAGTGAGGTGCTCTGCTTGACGTGAATGGGGAGTTTATTCCAGAGAACTGGAGTCTCTGTGTTAGAAACCGGTCCCTCCAGCAGATTCTGTTTAATGTGGTGATAAGGTTGAGGTCTTTGGAGCGAGTAGCACAGAGGGATTGGGATTTTTTTCCGATGAAGCATGTCAAGCAAAATTGGGTCGGACATGGCTCTGCATGTCAAGCAGAGATCGCCTCTAGTAGCCGATAGACTTAAAAAAAACTTAAACTGTACTCAGTCTCCTATCTGTATAAGCCATGTATTTGAGTTCTAAGATCCTCTTAATGAGGAATTTCTGTGGCCAAATGGGGATATAATGTATAATGGGTCTGATAAGGGACGAGTAGAGAGATAATGATTTTCCTGGATGAGAAACCTTTTGTGATGAGATGTGCCACGTAGAAGGACTTCCTAACTAGTGGCAACGTGGTTGTTGAAGGAGAGGTTGGCATCTACCCGTGTCCCTAGATCCCTTAACTCCTTCAGAGTTACGTGGGTTCCCTTCGATATGGTAGTTTAAGGGCACCCTGTTTTTCCCAAAGGGAATGACTTGTGCATTTTTTGGCATTTAGCCCAAGGCCATGGTTTTGGCACCAGTCATTAGTGATAAGGCCTTTTTGTAGGATGTCCACATCAGCTTGAGAATCAATAATAGCTCCCAGCTTGCAGTCATCCACAAATCTGGTTAACCAGAGTCCCTTGGTGTTGGCTTGAACTTCAGATAAGTAGATACAAACAGAAGAGGCCCCAGAACTGATCTCTGTGGGACTTCACTTGTAATTGTCTGGCAGTCAGATTTGGAGTACGCTACTTTCACCGTGTGGGTTCTGTCAGTGAGCCAGTTTGACGCCTATCTAGTGACACAAGGCTTATCAATGATTCCAGAGTGTGGGATGGTATCAAAGGCTTTGGCTAGATTGAGGTAGGCTGTGTGGACAGCCTTACCTTCAACCACTGCTCTGGTGACAGCTTAGAAGAAGAAGTCTATCATATTTAGCAGACATGATCTGCCCTTCACAAACCCATACAGGAGTGGGGTCCAGGGTTTGAAGGTCCCCTATATCCTTATTTATAAGATCCATAGTATGTTCCATAGCCTTTCAGATCAAGCTCGTCAAGCTGATAGGGTGGTAGTTCCCAGGGTCAGTAGTCACACCCCCTTTGTGGAGTCGGATGACTGTAGCAGTGTGCCATTCAGTGGCAACAAAGCCTGAACTGAGACTGTAGTTGAAGAGAGGACTCAGGTGTGGTGCCAGTTCCTTTTGTAGTTCGTGCCGGACACAACCCGGTATATTATCTGGTCCCATGGAAGCTGTGTTCTTATAGATTTGGTCAGGGCTTTTTTTTTTGGATTTGGTATTCCACAGGTATGAGGATGGGCACTTTAGGGGTGAGGGAGGAGTAAAGTTTGCAATGAACCTGCCTGCCAAGATATTGGCAATGTCAGTTGGTTCAGCATAAGTGGTACCATTGTGTTATAGCTCCGAGCAAATCTGCGTATTACGCAAATTCTTGACATAGCTAAAAATGCCTTGTGGTTGTCAGTATCTGTAGCAATTTTGTTTTCATAACTAGCTTTGGTGGATTTGAGGAGGGATCTCAGTTTTTTACCAAGATTTCCGAGGGAATTTTTCCAGTCGTCAGACATTACCTTCCTCTGCAACAGTTTATTCCTTCTGTTATAGAGTTTGTTAGTGGCAGGGGTCCAAACTGGCTTTTTTTTTTTTGGTTCTGTTTGGTATGGCCCTATCTACGCAGTTGTGCAAGATTCAGCAGCCATACTTCCATTCCCCATTTCTATGGATGACGTGAAGCTTGCCACTTCTGTCCTTAGAAGCTCAAAATTAGCTTTGGAGAGGTTTTTCACTGTGGTTTCTTTTTTTGGGGATGGAGGTGGGATTTGGATATCAATGGTGATTAACTTGTGGTCGGATCGAACCAGGGAGGGGTTTATCGTAGGAGTAGAACAGAGATTTCCAGTGTTTGTAATGACTAGGTCAAGAATGTTTTTTCCCTTAGTGGGGGGTGAGGATGAGTTGGTCTACGGCAATGAAGCTGATGAATTCTAGGAAGTGTTGGGCATAAAAGTTGGAGCAGGAGTAGTTGTTCCAACTAATGGAGGGGTAGTTAAAGTCTCCCAGTGTACGGAGATTTGGCTGGACTTTGAGGTTTTCCAGAGTGTCCAAGAATGCAGAGTGGCAGTCCTGGGACATTGTGGGGGATCTGTAGCAGGCTACGACATGGACTGCAGTTTTGTCCAGTGTTAACTGTACCTGAAGTATTTCTGATGCATTATGTTGGGCAACAAGTCTGGAAGCATGTGTATCTTTTATGAAGATGGATACACCTCCACCTTTGGGGGTTTGGTCATCACATCCTTTAGGGCTTTGGTTCGGATTAGGGGGCCGAAAGGTGCGATATGCATTGTAACCTGGTAGTGCATGGGATGCTCTCAGGGGCCTTGAACCAGGTCTCTGTTACTGCACAGATGTTGATGGTCTCCAGTCTGAGGAGTGACTCCAGCGAGTGCAATTTAGGTTTAAACTTCTAGCATTGAGTAGCATAACCCTTAGGATGCATTTTCTAGCAGATGTTATGGTGGTAAATTTATCTTCATGGCATTGGCTAAGAGAGGCACTACAGGGGTGGCAAGGCCCTTGGCCAGTATCCAGAATCCCAGGGGTGACAGATGCAGGCCGTCTCTGGCAAAGCATCGATGTCTGCCCATCATGTCATCCCATGCACAGATACTGGATCCACTTAGAATGACACCAGAAACTTAGCCAATTGCTGAAATCAATCATTTTCTGCTTATACTGTGGTATCATTCTTGACATTTCTTTTCATGTAGTTCAGGGAGGTACGTCTTAGGCCATTCACATCAACATATACAATGACAGTCATATTTGTACTTGCTGTGGGGAGACCTAAGTGCATGCGTTATGTGACGCATCCTGGCACCAGACAGGCAGCTGACCACGACTTTCTCCTTATTTAGCCTAGTGAGTGGGACGTCAGTGTGCCTTACAATTGTATCACCTATGACTAATGTGTTTGGTACATTGTTCTGCCTTAGAAGCTTAGCTTGAGTGGCACACTGTTTGTGTGGGCTATATGAGATGGTTTCTTGTGTTTGTGCCTCGGAGGTCTCTGGGCAGATTTTTTTGAGAGCGCCTCCGCGAAAGTGGTTGCGCGTTTCATGTTACTAAGTGATAGTGGTGGTATGTGAACAAGGGGGCTATGTGTTCTCTGATGTGGTGTGTTAACCTTCTCCTCCCGAATGGCTGACCCAGACTTGGACTGAGAGAGCGAAGCCTCAAGTTTGGCTATGTACTTACATCTCTCACAACTTGTGAGGATGTGTTTGGAGGTAGGCGGCGAGGGGCGTCTGTGTACGAGGCAACTGCTACATAGCCTCAGGATGCCCAGGTTAACAGGAGAAAGCATCGGAAACTGACCTTTGGATATGCCTGGAAAAGTGATGAGCTCTTTAAAGTACCGAGTTACTTATGCTTAGATTAAGTACTGAGCTTTTTGTTTCCCTTATGGAAAGTTTAGTGCTGGTAGCAGTGGGTGAGCTTGCAATAAATGCTACAAGATGTGCTTAGCAAGTGCTAGATTTAAAGGTCTAATTTGAGAGCTCAGAAATAAGTCAACAAGGTCCAACGGAAAATTTGAGGAGCAGACTTTAAAGCACCCGCAAAACCCACACAAACACTTTTCTTTATAGAGAAAGATGAAGGGGATAGAAATAGCTCGAAATGGCCAATAAAAAAATTTATTAGCTGAAACCACTTTAGTGACAGACTGCTCAGAGCTTACCACTCTCACTGATAAGCAGAGAAGCTTCCCTATATCTCAGTAAGGTCTGGGCAACACAGAAACTTCAATACAGTCCTGAGATCAGCAAATCTGAAATCCGGACTATTCTAGTTACAGAATGGTGGGAAACTAGCAAGGAAATAGTATTTGGGGGGGGGGGGGGGGTTGGCTTTTTTTTTTCAAAAATACAATGGAACTGCAGAAACCAACAGTAAAACAGTTGAATTTAACTTAAAACGAGCAAATAAAGTGCAAACAAAACAAAATTCAGCTGAAATAAGTAGCAAAACTTAATAAACGGCTAGAATAAAGTGCAGCAAGCAAAACGGAGGTACTGAAAGTCTCTCCTCTCTCTTTCTGTTGCTGTAGAACTCTGCAGGACGTCCAAACAGGATCTTGCTGCGTTTAAACAAGATGCTCTACTTCAACTACTGAAACTCTTCTCAATATACATTACTTTAAGTTTTAAACCTTTATATTTCCTCAAGTTTGTTTGGATATGAAAGTTGGCATTTCAAACTACGTAACAAAAAAGACCAACCTCAATTAAGATCTGTTCTTATTCTGGCATACAAGGAGGATACAAATAAAAACTGCAACCTACAAGGATACAAATAAAAACTGCAACCTACAACAGAAGTTCAGTTCACAACCACATAATCTTTAAAAGATCTCAAAGGCTTTAAGAAACTTACAGAAAATAATGAACACCTGGACCATATTTACATCCATAAAGGCTACCAAATTCTTCTCCTTAATAGAAAGTCTGTAGTGTGTTTAAATTAAGCAAATGTACAAAATATTAACAGAAATTGCACAAGTATGTGACAGGGATAAGGAGAACAACTGGTTGGAAACACAGCAAAATTGAAGTGTATTAACCCACCAGAGTTCGCGCAGGAATGGGCGTGCCCGCAGTAATTGCTGTTAATCCCCGCCCTCCAGCATGCCAATGTGCCATGATTGACACGCAATTCAAATGCAACAGTAAATCCATCCATGTCATGTAGCAGAAACAGTAGAATTAAAAACAGAGCACACAATACTGACATGAATGGCCTTTCCATTCAAATGTTCCACAAGCATCTTGACAACCGAATACTGTTACGAAAGAAAATAACACATTCAAAACTAAACTGAGATATTAATTGTGGTTGACACAGCTCTTGAAATATTAGAGTTGCTCCTCAAAGTGTTACTCATTTCTTCATATATTACACCTTTGTAAAGAGGTTTAATTTTTTAATAACTGAACTAAACCTGTTCAAAGATCCATTGTCACTTATTAAAACACTCCACTGTTTGAAAACATTATATTCATTATTCAGGGAGGAGGAAGTGCTCCTATTTCTGCATCTTTGCTATGAATTTAAAACCTAGTGGAAGGTATAACACTGAACCTGGCATCTCTAAAATGTGGAACATTGACTCGTGAAATAAATGAGGGGGGAGAATATCGAGCCTTTAACAACAACTTCAATCAGACAGCTCACGGCACAACTACAAAAGGTGTTACTTCATTGGTAGTAAGATGTTTTGATGAATTACTTCATTGGTAGTAAGATGTTTTGATGAATTATTATGATTTAATGCTTTTGTTTAAAATTTCTTGATGAATGTGTGACAAGATACTTGCAATGTCGAACAGTTTGGAACACAGATTTTTTTAAAGATTGAAAATAAGGAAAGTTACTTGTAATGGAGGTACACCTGAGTGGTATGCATATCTGTCAACTCTCCCTATTTAAAGGACTTCTTGATTTTTAACTTAATAAATAATGACAATAATTACAGTCATTTACTTCTTTCACTTCAGAAAATGTATATTTCACATTGTGTCAATGCATTGCATTAATAGGACTAATTTTTAAATGCGTTTGATTTTAAAATAAAGTAGTAGTGATAGCACGAAAAATATTTAAAAATTGCTTTATTAATGGCGAAATACAGGCCTAAATTACCTTGTGTTTTGGTGGCATCTTTCAATCAAATGGTGGGCGGTGCAGTCAGAATGGTCACAGGCGGGGTTTGGGCGGGGCATGCTACTGCGCATCTGGTGGGTTAATACACTTCAAGCCGTTAACACCGGGAAAGACTGCAGATGAGGTATAGAAAAAAATATATATCACTTTGCTCGTATCACTGGAGACATTTTCTTTCGGGAAACGCTCAACAGAACACTAATGGGAGATTTTCCCCTAGAGAAAGAGGGACCAAAACAAGTCAATTTAATTCAGAACAGTACAACAGCCTTGACCAACCTACCAACTTTAAACAGAATCTAGGTTAAAGGACTAACCAATCTATTCTGGTCTTAACAGCATTATTAAAATACAGCTGTAAGACTACACAAACAAAATCTGTAGTAGCAAAAGAAACGTATAAAATTTAAAGGAAAAGGCAGCAAGTTTTCCATAAGGTGTGTAAAAGCATGCACACCTCAAATGCCCCAGATCTTCACACACGTCCACAATTCTAGCTCAAAATGTTATCCCTCTCCTAAACATGATGGTGAATTACAGTAAATAACTAAAAATCAATACTAAATTATTTGGCATTAGAAAAATGGATGACTCGTATTCTGACTCTTGCGATTTAGTAGAAGCAATGCTTAAAATTGTCTCTGAAAGTGTCCTTGTTCACAATTATTTATTTATTTTTTTTTCACAGTATTGAAACAAGTCGAAGCAATATTTAAAAATGTCTGGAGACAAGATGTTCAGAAGTACTGAAACAAGTCGAGGCAATACTTAAAAATGTCTTAAGTAATGTCATTGTTCCCGATTATTTTTGACTTTTTCGGAGAGAAGATGTTCAAAGCTATGAAAACAAGTACCACGTGGCAGTAACTTCTTATTACCAAACAACAAAGTATTTATTTATTTTAGTTTGTTTACCGGGGCAGTACACTGATCACTACAGACCATTTGCGGGTACAGCCCGGGTGAAGAGATTAACAAAAAAAGCACACATTCACAAACACAGAGTAATCACAGAAGGTAGGCACCGTAAACACTTCGTTAATGCAGGTGCTTGTAAACGTGTATACTTTATACGGAGTCCCACTACTGGTAGTTAAAGATGTTGTACACGCATGGGGAAACTAGCAACAACAAATGCATTTAAGTTATCCAAAGGCAAACCGAAATAAGAACGCAAGCATTCATAATCCCTGGCCCCCATCTACATTCCCCTCATTTATTCTCCATTAGGTTGTATAAGACCAGTAAACCACTAGTCTTAAAATCTAAATAAATGCAAAGCAAACACTAAACAGAAAGAAAACAACCACGTCTGCAAGTTTTACAAATGATAGTATAAATGTTTGCAGCAAGGATGGTTGAAATGAATGGAATGCGAACCGATTACAATGACACGTCATCTATAATCCTAGCCACTTTCTACAACCCGAAGAATACATCCCTTAGGTTAATACTCAGCTTCGACTGAAGATCAAATTAAGAACGAAACATCGTGCACCTCAAAAACCCAAAATAAAACATCGGGCAACTTCCTTAAAATGCACTAGCAATTTAGAATAACATATACTAATTTTAGTATCTCAGTGACAAGCAACTTGCAAGAAAACAAACATCTCCGCAATACGACTTACTATTAATCTGAAAAACATTACAATAGGACACGTATGCCCTACTCCCTATACTTAACGTTCCAGATGACAGTTTAATACACGTTTTCACAGACTTAATACTGCATTCAGATTTTTAGTCCACCATTTTCACAAGTCTCTACTAACATACTCACCTCTGCCATTCAGCAAGACAGTAATGGGAAAAGCCAGCAACAGAAAAAGAAGCAACTTTGATAGGAATTTCATGATTACTGAAGAGTATACAACAAATTCTACAAAGTCACAACTACTAAATGTTACAACACTATCCTGCTTGTACTACACTGAGTCCCAGTCACCACCAATGGCGTTAGTACTAATCCGGGCATTCCTGCTTGGGGTCAAAGGTAGTGGAATGACGTTTCTTCTTTGGATAGAACATTATTTAAAGATGTAGTCTCACGTTTTAGAAAAAAAAGTAGTCAACTTATTTTCACTTAAACTAAAACTTGATAACGTTGAGTGAGTTGTACATTATTCCTGTTATAGAGTTTTTTATTTTGTTTGGTTTTCGTGCTTGTGCAGCAAGACATTTCTCTAGTGGAGTTGTTTCTGCGGGCAGTATAGAAAACAATCAACATTTCAAACAGATCTTCCTGTACGTGTAAGTGTTGTTGAGCTTCAGGAGCAAAGTCAAATAAACTTTTCAGCACACCTCAAGTGTACCTCAGTACGAGGAATATTCCTCCTCATTTGGGGGTCTTAAAAAGTTCATGGTTTTCAAAGTTCCAAATTGAAAGGGTCTGTCACGCGTTCACAGTTGGATTTTTTTTCTGACAACCATAACAAATAGAAATGAATCGTGTTAATTCATCAAAATAACTTTTTTTAAGAGTAAAAGTAGAATATTTCTATGAGTTTCATAGTCGAAGCTGTTATTAAGGGTTCACCGTTTTGTCCATTTTTTCCACATTATGAGAGCAGCTCCTCATTCTGGAGACGGAAGTTTGAGAGCTATGCATCGCCAATGGATATGTATGTAATACATTTGATACACTATAGAAGCTCTGTACAGTTCCAGTGCATTTACCATTAACTGCATTGTATTATGTCGTTGGGGGAAAGTTGCTGTTTTGTTTCTCAGAAACAATGTCTTTTTTATTCATTACTATAATTTGAAATGTTGCTTACAGGAATCATTTTTCAAATACTGCATTCTAGTTTGCAATCTCTAACATAAAAATAAATGTTACTATAAAGTGGAAATCAAAATGTTTCCGGTGTAATTATGAAACCATTTTATTTTTTTAAACAGTAAAGTGTCAAATATTGTTTTCAGCAGGTTATATGGCAAAAGCAAATATGACAGCTCCACTGCCAGATGTTGGTTTTGTAAATTATTTTTAATGTGTTGTACTTCAAGATGTGATTTAATATTTATTGTGAAAAACAGCTTGAAAAACAGCAACAACATGTACTGAGCAAAAAGGTACTATGGGATGGCAAGAAGTGTGTGTGCTGTGCAAAACCGTGCTTTTGGCAGTATATAGTTGGGATACTGCAGCGCTATTTCAGTAAACACACATTGAAACTAAGACAAATGCTGTACTGTAGCAACCCTTATACACCAAAAAGAATTACAACAGTCTGGCTCTGTGACATAGAGGGATAGAATCTTGACTGTGACCCAGGTGACTAGGATTCAAATAGCATCCCCAGGACTGGAGGTTTCAGGCTAGGAGGGAGAAGAATGAAGGGATGTGGCCCATTCATCTACCCTGGGATGAGGAATGTGGAGCAGATTCTCACTGAGCACACTAATAAGTGTGATTTCCCTGACAGAAACCATGAGACACACCTGTAATGCATAACGACAGGAGGGCAATGCTGCTTGCTGGCAATGCATCTTGTGAATATGAGGTACAACCACCACAATCAATCCACTGGCCACCCCATTCTCTTGTGAGCCAGGCATGTGAAGGGGATGTAGGGCCAGCTAGAAAATATGAACCATCTCCAGTGGTTGCCTATATGATGGCCTATGCCTTCATACGGTGATGAGTAACAAAAGGGCTGTTTGGCCAAGAAGGTGCTGATGATTGGCAGGCATTAGAGGCAAAAAAATGGCAAAAAAAATTGCAATAGCAGTACACTACTCCAATTACATCTTAGTATTACAACCACCTTATACTACAGCTTTTAATATTTATTAATTATGTGACTTTCATAGTGTGTAACAAACAATATCTTCATACACAAATATGTATAAATAAAATCTCTCTATACAAGAGTCCATAAAAATAGAATAGCACATGTTACAAGGCAATCATTCTGTACATTTCCAACAGATTTAATTTCCTTTCTTAATTTGTTTATATTTTATAATCAAGTATATCAAATTCTGAAAACAAAAACAGTTTAGAAATATGTGGACCTTGTTAAATTCTTACAAAGATTACTGTTTACAATTAAATGAAAACAGAACATTCTCTTCAAGATTAATGTTTTATTAATAAAATATACTCCTTGAAATGTAACTAAGTTAAATGTGTTATTAACAGGCTAGTAAGATAGTTTGAAAGTAAGTCCATACACTGTATTGCTTCTCATTATCACTGCTTAAATGACCTCTGTTGGCTATAACTGCAACAACTCTGAAAACAAACAGTGATACTAGTACGGTTAAACAGCACAGTAAATAAATAAATAAATAAATATATAAAAGCAATAATGACACCATGGCAGTAATGCTGTTAACAAGTCACTGTTGTTCTCAACATTACCTATATCAGCCTATTTTTGTATTATTCTAAAAACATATTATCGTACACATTCCTAATATACATGCCATCCCAATGAAATCATAAAGTTAAGTAAAACCATAAATCTATGTACACTAAAAGAACTGCACTACTCTTGTATTAAAATTACATACACTGCATTTCTTTTATACCCATTTCTAAATCAGTTACATCGCAAATATGTAATATTCACACCATCACATTATATGCATAACAGCCAGCAAAAGCATCCATTTTTACCCCTTAAAAGACAACTGCACTAAACACTGTGGACATATTCATTTATCCAGACACTAAATCAATTTCCTTTCTTCAGCATTCAACTACAATAAAAAGTAGCAATGAATGCTAAATAAATTTGCTATCTTTGCTACAAATATTATGCATGTGCTACTATTAAAAAAATAAGTAACCAAAAATTAAATGCAAATTAACCCATGCTGATGGAACTTAGTAGTAGAAATATTATCAAAATGCACAAATGCCACAAAATATTATTGTAATAAAATGTTAGTTATTGCAAATTGCCAAATAATGACTTTTGTTTTATAATTAATAATACACTTATTTTAATATTGTATTGCATATTTTATATATATAACAAACAATATTACATACTGCCATATGGGCAGAAAACATTTCCTATTCATATTTATAAACAAACATTTTTAATCAAAGTACTGTGCAAGATAACTATGGCATTAATTTACAACATTTTTACTTTACATCCTTAGGGCCCAATTCCAAAAGACTTGCTCTCAGTATAAGTCACCACTTACACTGAAAACAGGCCTTTTGGAGTCTGGACACAAGTGTACACCCGTTTATAAATAGGCCTTACACCAAAGTAAGTCACTTTTTAGTGAGATCAAACACAAGCCGCATAGCATAATTGAAAATGATGGTCTACATCACATGGGATCACCCACCATCAACAGTTCAAAAGATAGATATGAGAAAACCAGATATTATGGTCCATGAAAAGAAGACAAAAGTAGCATTGGTCATTGAAATCGCTACACCCATTGACTACAATGTCTTGCTTACAAAGAGACACAAAGTCATAAAATATCAGGATTTGCAGGCAGAAATGAGAGCAATGTGGAAGAAAGATAACCAGACAATTCCAATAGTAGTAGGAGCAATGGGTCTTATAAAAAAGAATTTATAATCATACTTGGATATGTTAGCAATACTTATAGCTCCATACAAATTGCAGGAGTTATTACTGAGCACATTGGGGTTGCTGTGAAGAGCACTTCTGGTTAACATCAAAGACTGAAACAATACTAATTTCATGAACTTTAATCATACTTTGACTTAGGAATGGGGACCCGTCATGGTGTTAGAAACCCAAAAGATTTGGAGAAATTAAAAAAGATCAAGTCTTTCAGAATGAGGGCAGATTCACACTGACAGCAACTCTTTTGGAATCTGGCCCTTAATTTTTTCACTTTATTTTATAATTAAAATATTAAAAATTTATAAGCAGACAAACTGGAAAATGAAACTCAAACTAAAGGCTGTGGATGGAATGAACGAGTGAACACAATTCTTAGGTACTTTCGTTCATATTTATTCTTCATGAACTTCTTCAGAAGAAGTTAACCTCTCACAAACAAACCTCTTATAAATTACATCACACATCACATGACTTTCATTATACTTTAAATTAAAGGTGTAGCATCATACCATAAAGGTAAAAATAAAAAAAAATGTAAATATAAAAAACACTGCCTTGTTTACCAAACTGCTTAAAATATCAAAGCTTCATAACAAATGTCTTAATGTAAAAACATTACAATATTTATATGATTTGAATGTTATTTTAGTGCTAAAATGCACTTAATATTGATGCATTCATTCAGACCAGGAGCTCTGTCTGCTACCAAACTAATCTGCCACAATGACTCCTTACATTCTAAAATCAAATTGGTGTTCCCTATATAATCCACTTGTTGAATATAATCTATGACTGAAAAAGTGAACTTTTTAAAGTTCACACAATGAACAGCATGCCTAGCTAAAGCATTGGTGAAGTCGTTTTTCTTAATAGCAAGTGTGTGCTCATATATTCTATGCTTTAAACATCTAATGGTTTTTCCCTTGTAGTAACTAGGTCAAGAATCACATACTGCCACATAAGATATGTATGTACTGTCAAAGGTGAACCGTCTGTAGACCCAAAAAGTCCTTTTAAGATGTGTAATGAATGTACTAGATGTATTGCTTATATACCTACATTGTTTACACTTCCTACAAGAGAAAGTACCACACACACTATTCACTTCAGTCAATACTGAAGTGTGCCCCCCCACCATTTTCCAATATGTTTTTGATGTTCATGATTTTCTTGTAGGTGAACTTGGGTTCTACACTTACTACCTGTATAAGTTCTCTGTTTTCCATCAGGACCTTCCAATTGTCCTTTATTATATGTTTGATGACACCCATCTCATTGACAATGGGAATGGGAAAAGAAATAGTAAACACTATGTTGTCTTTCTTTTTCCTGTTGTTACTTACATCACCAACACCCCTGATAATAGATTTGGCAACATTTTGTCTCAGAAAAAACACTTCCTTATATATATTGGTTAACCTAGCGTGGTCATACCCTCTTTGTTCAAACAAATGTGTCAACATGATGACCTCTTGAAAAAAAGCATCATCATCAGATGTAAGTCTGTTGAGGCGAATTAATTGCTCCTTAATTACCCCTTTCATCATATGCGTAGGGTGTAAGCTGTCTCTATGCAAGTATTAGTTAACAAAAACAACTTTCCTATAAATCTTACTCACAAAAGTGTTGCTAAATGTGTTGAAAGCCAAATGTATGTCCAAAAAATCAATGGTTCTACCAAAACTTCCCACAGAAAATTCCAAAAAATCTGTGGTGTGATTTAAGTCCATGACAAAGGACTCAAATTCGCTCTCGTCACCAGTCCACAGAAATATCAAATCATCAATAAATCTTTGATATAAAATGATGTGGGACATTTGTGGATGTACATACAAATATCTCTCTTCCCACATAGCCATTACAAGGTTGGCAAAAGATGGGGCCACCCTTGCCCCTGTAACCACCGCTGAAGTCTGCTTATAATATCTTTGGTTGAACTCAAAGAAATTATTGTGGAACTATACCCATGAGGCTGCAGACCGTCTCTATTTTACTGTGTGTAAAATCAGTGTACCCATTGAGGTAATCTCTCAGGTATACCAGCATCTTGACTGATACGTGTGTACAATGATTTAACATCTAGAGATGCAAAATAAAATTCAACATGGGTGAGTTTAGTGTCCCTCAAAATTTCCAAAAGGTGCCAAGAGTCCCTAAGGTACAACTTCACTTTTTGCACTATAGCATTGAGTATATAGTCCAACCATAAAGAAATGTTTTCTGTCTTAGTTCTCTTGGCTGACATAATGGGTCTGAAGGGCAGATTTGTTTCTGATTTGTGTACTTTGGTAATCACAAAGAAATGTGCCATACTGGGATGTTCCACTACCAAATGTTCATACGCATCATGATCTAAACAACCCTGGCAAAACATGTCAAAAAGATCAGTGTTTATTCTCAAAAAAACTGTTGTTAATTATGTTCTTGTCTACAACAGAATAAGCTGTATCATTTACCAACATGTGTTCAATGTTCTTAACATAATTTTTGGTATACATAATCACCATCATGCCACCCATTGTCAGCCTTCATTACTCTAATATCTTTGTTTTTACTTAAATTACACAGTGCCTGATGTTCTTTCACAGTGAGATTGCAAATGTAGGTGTTCTTTACAATGTTCCTCACATCCAGTTCATACATATCACCAAACACTTGCAAGGTGTTGCACAAGGGGGGGGGGGGTTGTATGTACTATTCTTTTTAAATTTGTTACAAACACCTTGTTTGTCTACATTTAAACCATGCAGTAGGTAACAAAGGTTCAATTTTCTCAAAAAAAGTTTAATATTTGCTAACAGTCTGGTAATACTGACAGAACTACTTGGTATGTAGGAAAAAACTTTTTTCAAGACTGAAATCACATCATCAGATAAAACACTGTTAGACAAATTCAAAATGCGAATTTCAAAGTCTGAAACATTTAGTTTTTCTTTCTTTTGTTGTTTCTTGCCCTGATTTTTGTCTTGTTCTGAACCTGATTTGACCACCTGGGAGTCCGTTTGTTGCCCCCTTGGTCCACCAAAAAAGGACCTGATCCACAGGGGTTATTTGTAGATTAACCACTTTGGCAAATGTTGGATTATTGTTGTCAGACCTCACTGAAACTTGCTGAACTGTATTTCTGTTGTTATTGTTGTTATTATTAGGGACATAGTTGTTGTTATTATTAGGTCATAGTATTGTTTCTACTTCCATTGTCATTCACCTCACCCTGTGTGATGTTGTTATAAGTTGCATTGGTGCTCATAGTGTTCTCCTGAAAGGCCTGCCTACGTTGCAAGGGCTAGGCCTCCTTTTTGATGTAGGCCAAAAGATCCCTCCACAGTTTAGACTGCTTCCTTGTGACTACAGAGGCTCTATGCCTATCAGCTTTAGCCCCAATGCTACTATATAAATCAGAAAGTACATTAAAACAACAATGTCCTTTGATTTTGTTGTCTAAATATTTGCCATATTTACTTTAACTGTGTCAATCTGTTTTAAATAATGTGTCACAAGCAACGCATCAAGTTGACCCCTGTTTCACTGAATACGTTGACTAACTCAATGTAAAATGGGTCACCAAAATTCACACAGTTTGGAGATTTTGATAGTCTAAGTCCCTGTGGAACACATTTACGCTTAATACATTCATTGAGATATAAAATCTCCAGTTCCATAGATATAAAATGAACTGTAAGCTTCTCCAGCTCAAAAATGTATTTCCTGCAACTGCCAACGTCTTCATAATGACTTGTAACATTATTATTATTATCAACAACAGTAATTACATTTTCTCCATTCAGTTCAAAAATAATATCCAAAAAAGGATCGTTAACTTCCTTGAACACATAATCCAAAATGCTGCCGTCTAAGTGTACAATTCTGTTCCCACTTGGACTGCTTCCACTGTTGGCAAGTGTATTAATGGTGTCATTACCCTCTTGCCTTTGCTCATTGTTGTTTGTAATTCCCAATGGCAATCGAGGCTGTGAAAATGAACCCAAACCAACTGGGTACTGCTCCTGGGACCCACACAATCTTGAAAAAACATCTTGAATGGCTCCAGTAACTGTCCTAGCAAGTTGTTAGGTGAATGCTGTAAACTGTTCAGGCAGCAAATGTATTGGGGTGTTTAACAAAGTGTCCTGTGTATTCTCTTCTGAGGCAATCCCACTCTGGTACAGATTAAAGCACAAAAACTTGTAAGCACACAACAGACTGGAAAATGAAACTTGGACCAAGGGCTGTGGATGGATTGAAGGAGCGAACACAATTCTTTAGTACTTTCGTTCAAATTTATTCTTCATGAACTTCTTCAGAAAAAGTTAACCTCTCACAAACACACCTCTTATAAATTACATCACATATCACATGATCACACTTCATGATACTTTAAATTTAATCAAAAACATATTGGAAAATGGTGGGGGGGGCACACTTCAGTATTGACTGAAGTGAATAGTGTGTGTGGTACTTTCTCTTGTACGAAGTGTCAACAATGTAGGTATATAAGCAATACATCTAGTACATTCATTACACATCTTAAAAGGACTATTTGGGTCCACAGACGGTTCACCTGTGAGAGTACATACATAGTTTATGTGGCAGTATGTGATTCTTGCCTTAGTTACTATATAGGAAAAACCATTAGATGTTTAAAGCATAGAATATATGAGCACACACTTGCTATTAAGAAAAAGGACTTCACCAATGCTTTAGCTAGGCATGCTGTTCATTGTGTGAACTTTAAAAAGTTCACTTTTTCAGTCATAGATTATGTTCAACAAGTGGATTATATAGGAAACACCAATGTGATTTTAGAATGTAAGGAGTCATTGTGGCAGATCAGTTTGGTAGCAGACAGAGCTCCTGGTCTGAATGAATGCATCAATATTAAGTGCTTTTTAGCACTAAAATAGCATTAAAATCATATAAATATGATAATGTTTCTTAAATTAAGATATTTGTTATGAACTTTGATATTTTAAGCAGTTTGGTAAACAAGACAGTTTTTTTATATTTACATTTATTTGTATTTTTGTTTTTTTATTTTTATCTTTATGGTATGATCGTACACCTTTAATTTAAAGTATCATAAAAGTCATGTGATGTATGATGTCATTTATAAGAGGTGTGTTTGTGAGAGGTTAACCTTTTCTGAAGAAGTTCATGAAGAATAAATTTGAACAAAAGTACTAAAGAATTATGTTCGCTCCTTCATTCCATCCACAGCCATTGGTTTGAGTTTCATTTTCTAGTTTGTTGTGTGCTTATAAGTTTTTGAACTTCGACCTGTTCCAGAGTGGGATTGCTTCAGAAGAGAGTACACAGGACACTTTGTTAAACCTCTCAGCATATTCGGTGCCTGACCAGTTTACGACATTCACCAAACAACTTGCTAGGACAGTTACTGGAGCCATTCAAGATTGTTTTTCAAGATTGTGTGGGTCCCAGCAGCAGTATCCAGTTGGTTTGGGTTCATTTCCACAGTCTCAACTGCCATTGGGAATTACAAACTACAATGAGCAAAGGCAAGAGAGTAATGACACCATTAATACACTTGCCAACAGTGGCAGCGGTCCGAGTGGGAAAATAATCGTACACTTAGACAGCAGTGTTTTGGATTATGTGTTCAAGGAAGTTAACAATCCTTTTTTGGACATTATTTTTGAACCGAATGGTGAAAATGTAAGTATTGTTAATAAAAATAATGTTACAAGTCATTATGAAGATGTTGGCAGTTGCAGGAAAGACATTTCTGAGCTTGAGAAGCTTACAGTTCAGTTTATATCTATGGAACTGGATATTTTATATCTCAATTAATGTATTAAGCATAAATTTGTTCCACAGGGAGTTAGACTATCACAATTTCCAAACTGTGTAAATTCTGGTGACCCATTTTACATTTGAGTTAGTCAACTTATTCAATGAAACAGGGGTCAACTTGATGCGTTTGCTTGTGACACATTATTTAAAAGAGATTGACACAGTTAAAGTAAATATGGCAAATTTCGACAACAAAATCAAGGGACATTGTTGTTTTAATGTACTTTCTGATTTATATAGTAGCACTGGGGCTAAAGATGATAGGTAGCGTAGTCATAAGGAAGCAGTCTGAACTGTGGAGGGATCTTTTGGCCTATGATAAAAAAAGAGGCCTACCCCTTGCAACGTAGGTAGGCCTTTCAGGAGAACACTATGAACACCAATGCAACTTATAACAACAACGTCACACAGGGTGAGTTGAATGACAATGGAAGTGGAATCAGCAATAATATGACTACTAATAATAACAACAACTATGTCCCTAATAATAACAACAATAACAACAACAGAAATACAGTTTAGCAAGTGTCAGTGGGGTCTGACAACAATAATCCAACATTTTCCAAAGTGGCTTCATCTACAAATAACCCCCATGGATCAGGTCCTTTTTTGGTGGAGCAAGGGGGCAACAAACAGACTCCCAGGTGGTCAAATCAGGTTCAGAACAAGACAAAAATGAGGGGAAGAAACAACAAAAGAAAGAAAAACTAAATGTTTCAGACTTTGAAATTCACATTTTGAATTTGTCTAACAGTGTTTTATCTGATGATGTGATTTCAGTCTTGAAAAAAGTTTTTTCCTACATACCAAGTAGTTCTGTCAGTATTACCAGACTGTTAGCAAATGTTAAACTTTTTTGAGAAAATTGAACCTTTGTTACCTACTGCATGGTTTAAATGTAGACAAACAAGGTGTTTGTAACAAATTTTAAAAGAATAGCACATACAATCCCCCCTTGTGCAACACCTTGCAAGTGTTTGGTGATATGTGTGAACTGGATATGAGGAACATTGTAAAGGACACCTACATGTGCAATCTCACTGGTGAAAGAACATCAGGCACTGTGTAATTTAAGTAAAAACAAAGATATTAGAGTAATGAAGGCTGACAAGGGTGGTATGATGGTGATTATGTATACCAAAGATTATGTTAAGAACATTGAAGACATGTTGGTAAATGATACAGCTTATTCTGTTGTAGACAAGAACATAATTAACAACAGTTTTTTGAGAATAAACACTGATCTTTTTGACATGTTTTGCCAGGGTTGTTTAGATCATGATACATATGAATATTTGGTAGTGGAACATCCCAGTATGGCACATTTCTTTGTGATTACCAAAGTACACAAATCAGAAACAAATCTGTCCTTCAGGCCCATTATTTCAGCCAAGAGAACTAAGACAGAAAACATTTCTTTATGGTTGGACTATATACTCAATGCTATAGTGCAAAAAGTGAAGTCGTACCTTAGGGACTCTTGGCACCTTTTGGAAATTTTGAAGGACACTAACCTCACCCATGGTGAATTTTATTTTGTGTCTCTAGATGTTAAATCACTGTACACATGTATCAATCAAGATGCTGGTATAGAATACCTGAGAGATTACCTCAGTGGGTACACTGATCTTACACACAGTAAAACAGAGACGGTCTGCAGCCTCATGGGTATAGTTCGACAATAATTTCTTTGAGTTCAACCAAAGATATTATAAGCAGACTTCAGGGGTGGCTATGGGGGGCAAAGGTGGCCCCATCTTTTGCCAACCTTGTAATGGCTATGTGGGAAGAGAGATATTTGTATGTACATCTACAAATGTCCCACATCATTTTATATCAAAGATTTATTGATGATATGATATTTCTGTGGACTGGTGATGAGAGCGAATTTGAGTCCTTTGTTAGGGACGTAAATCACACCACAGATGTTTTTGGAATTTTCTGTGGGATGTTTTGGTAGAGCCATTGATTTTTTGGACATGCATTTGGCTTTCAACACATTTAGCAACACTTTTTGTGAGTAAGATCTACAGGAAAGATGCTTTTGTCAACCAATACCTACATAGAAACAGCTTACACCCTAGGCATATGAAGAAGGGGGTAATTAAGGGGCAATTCATTTGCCTCAGTAGACTTGCATCTGATGATGACACCTTTTTTTTCAAGAGGTCATCATGCTGACACATTTGTTTTAACAAAGAGGGTATAACCAGGCTTGGTTAACCAATATACATAAGGAAGTGTTCATTTTGAGACAAAATGTTGCTAAACCCATTATCAGGGGTGTTGGTGATGAAAGTAACAACAGGAAAAAGGAGGACAACACAGAGTTTACTATTTCTTTCCCCATTACCATTGTCAATGAGATGGGTGTCTTCAAACATGTAGTAAAGGACAAGTGGAAGGTCCTGATGGGAAACAGAGAACTTATACAGGTAGTAGGTGTAGAACCCAAGTTCACCTACAAGAAAATCAAGAACTTCAGTATTGACTGAAGTGAATAGTGTGTGTGTGTGGTACTTTCTCTTGTTTGTTTGTCTTTCGGCTTTTCCGGGTTAGGGTCACCACAACAGAACTTTGGTCCGCTAATGATTGGTAGTAGATTTTTATGTACTGGCTTGCCGGGCCTAACGCACAACCTTCAACGAAGGAACGCCCATTCATGCATGTCGCTATACAGAAGACGCTCTAACTGAGAATCGAATGGGCAATGTCTAACTGTGAGACGGCAACGCTACCGCAGCACCACCACCGCAGTTTCTCTTGTACGAAGTGTAAACAATGTAGGTACATAAGCAATACTTCTTTTACATTCATTACACATCTTAAAAAGACTATTTGGGTCCACAGACTGTTCACCTGTGAGAGTACATACATAATTTATGTGGCAGTATGTGATTCTTGCCCTAGTTACTACATAGGAAAAACTATTAGATGTTTAAAGCGTAGAATATATGAGCACACACTTGCTATTAAGATGCTTTAGATAGGCATGCTATTCATTGTATGTACTTTAAAAAGTTCACTTTTATAGTCATAGATTATGTTCAACAAGTGGATTATATAGGGAACATCAATTTGATTTTAGAATGTAAGGAGTCATTTTGGCATATCAGTTTGGTAGCAGACAGAGCTCCTGGTCTGAATGAATGCATCAATATTAAGTGCTTTTTAGCACTAAAATAACATTTAAATCATATAAATATGGTATTGTTTTTACATTAAGACATTTGTTATGAAGCTTTGATATTTTAAGCAGTTTGGTAAACAAGGCAGTTTTTTATATTTACATTTATTTTTATTTTTGTTTTTTATTTTTATCTTTATGGTATGATCGTGCACCTTTATTTAAAGTATCATGAAAGTCATGTGATGTGTGATGTAATTTATAAGAGGTGTGTTTGTGAGAGATTAACTTTTTCTAAAGAAGTTCATGAAGAATAAATTTGAACAAAACTACTGAAGAATTGTGTTCGCTCCTTCATTCCATCCACAGCCTTTGGTTTGAGTTTCAAAATATTAAAAATGTTATGCTTTACAAATCTACAAACCTTCTTCAGACATTTTGTAAATATTTTATTGTTTAAAATTAAATGAAAACACAGAACATCCATACATATTTCAACATAATTTAGAAATGTCTTCTTAAATGACCACTAAAAACACTTCAGAAATACAAATCACAGAATCTAGCATTTGTCAGTTATTCTGTTTCAATGTAGTTTGAATTTTACTAGTTATATAAAACAAGACTGACCAGCTAAGGCTTCCAAAAGAAAAGTAACTCTTTGAATGAACAATGCTATTGATACATTTACGTAGCTGACATAAACTAACAAGACATTGCAGCAGCACAATAGGGCATAACCGTGCTAATACTTTGAAATTAGATGTTATTTTATGTTTTATACAAGAGGTAATACCTTATGAAGGAATACTTTTTGGTACAAGGCCATTAGCAGCTAGGCAAATTAGTGCATCAATATGGACCACCAATGCTTTTAAATTTTCTCTAAATGCTGCCACTGCCAGATCTAGTTGCCAGTTTTAGCACAAGCACTGTAGCGTCCAGAGAAGATAACCTAATTTGCTGCAGCAGTTGATAGTTGAATTAAGACAAATCCAGTCATTTTGATAAATGATGCATTTCACTTGCTTATTTAGCACATATCATCATTAACAATCATTTACAGTACAGTAATAAATTATGCTGTTTTACAGTTCCAGCAGAGACTGAACACAATTTACAGGTTTGCCTAGACTGTCAAGCAAGATTAGAACAAGACCATAAATAAATTCCTTTTATAAATTAAGTTTTCAGTGTGTGTGTGTGTGTGTGTGTGTGTGTGTGTGAAGCTGGTATATGCCAGGCTAAAAGAAAAGTAATTGAAGCCAGAGGTATTGCCAGACTAAATGAGCCAGTTGAAATGCAATTTTTTCTTTTTTTCTGTCTTGTTGTCATGGCTAGAAGACTTTGTGGCTTTTCTGAGATTTAAAAAAGTTCAGTTACAGGCTTGCTGTTCTTGAACTGTTTGTAAGTTTCTGTGAGGCCATTTTTTGCTTGGGCTAAAGGGAAGCCTCTCTGTTGATCAGTGGCAGTGAAAAACATTGAGCAGCCTGCCTGCCCCTGTGGGAGTGGTTTCTGACTTGAAACTGTAGTTTTATTGGCAATTTTGGGTCAATTCCAAAACTCCTTCATCTTCCTCTCTTAAAACCCTCTTTTGCGCGGTTTTGCACGTTTTTGTGCATAGCGCAACAACGGGCAGCGCCACCTAATTGGGTTTAAACTATTCCTGGCTCCACAAAGTCTGCTCTTCACTTTTTCCCTTAGAACTGCTCTATCTCTCAGTTTAAATACTATATTCTCATTCTAAGGCCCTTCACTGGTCCAATTAAGTAATCCTACAAGTTAGCACTATTAAACCATAAGCACTACTTACTCTTATACTCTCTACAATTACCCTGTCCTCTATTGGTCCATCTTAAATTCAGTTTCCCTATATCACTCTAGCATGTCCAAAGGTCAGTCAGTGGTTTCCTCTCCAGTCCAGCTGGTGAATCTGGGAATTTTGAGGCAATGTTACAACTGTCTCATGTACACGGACAACCCTCTCCTCCTCCAAACAGGTTCAAATATATGTGAGAGATGCAACTATTTAGCCAAACTGGAGGCTGAGCTCTCTCATCTCAAAACTGGTGTAACCAGTCAGGAGGAGAAGGTAACCTCACACAACACAATTCCAGTATCACATAGTCCCACCACATCAGCGAACCAAACACATAAATACACAAAAACATACTCGGAGGCTCTAAATAAAAATCTACCTACGCAACAGAGACCTCCAAAGCAGACATCCAAGCAAACGCCACCTCAAAACAAAATACGCACAACACATAGCCCACAAAGTCAGTGTGCCAAGCAGCCACAGCCCTTAAGGCTGAATAACACACCTGATACTCTTGTAATAGGTGACTCTATTGTCAGACACACTGACGTCCTGCTCACCAGGCTGAATAAAGAGAAGGTCACGGTGAACTGCCTGTCGGGTGCTAGGATCCGCCACATAATGCAAGCATTCAGGTCACTCCAAAGCAAATACAAATATGACTCAGTCATTGTACATGCTGGTGTGAATAACCTGAGAAGTACATCCCTGGACTACATGAAAAGAGACACAGAGGAGCTCTCTGATCATGTAGCCCAGGCTGGTATGACCCTGACCTTGAGCAGCATCTTACCCTCACCTAGAATGATGCCACAGTACAAAGACAAAATGATCGATTTTAACAATTGGCTAAAATTTTGGTGTCATTCAAAGGGGATCCAGTGTCAGTCAGCCTAGAATGACATGCTCGACAAGCCACGTTGCTTCGCTAGGGATGGCTTGCACCTGTCACCACAGGGCTTTTGGATACTGGCAAAGGCTCTTGCCACCCCTATAGTGCCTTTTTTTAGGCAAGGCTCAAAAGTCAAACCCACCCCCATAGACAGCACAAGGAACAAGAAACTAAGGGTAATGCTGCTAAACGCCAGAAGTCTTAACCTCAAGATGCACGCACTCGAAGCTCTCCTCAGTATGGAGAACATTGATATCTGTGCAGTGACAGAAACCTGGTTCAAGGCTCCAGAGAGCACCCCAGCACTACCAGGCTATACCTCATATCATGCTTTTCAGCCCCAAAACCCGGACCGAACCACAAAAGGAGGGGAGTTTCCATATTTATCAAGGATATCCACACCTCCAGGTTAGTGGCATTGCACGAAGTATCGCAGACCATCCATGTGCAACTAACAGTGGGCAAGACTGCTTTTCAGTTTATAGCATCCTACAGACCACCCTCTCAAAGTCAGGAATCCCACTCGGCTTTCCTGAAAACATTGGAGAACATGAAGATCTCTCCGAACACCATTATATTGGGTGACTTCAACTACCCAAACATTGACTGGGAGCACTACTCAAGACCCAGCACCTTAGCCCAAAGGTTCCTGGAAATTATAAACTCAAATGCTATGGAACAACTAGTCACCACTCCCACAAGAGGGGACAACATACTAGACCTGATCATTACCAACATGGAGACTCTATGCTTCACACCAGAAGTATATCCCTCATTGGTAAGATCAGACCATAAATTAATTTCACTGGATGTCCACATCCTGACCCCACCCCCAGCCCAGAAAACCACAGTGAAAAACTTCTCAAAAGCGAACTTCTCACTTCTCAAAACTGAAGTGGAATCCTTCAAGGCCCCAAGGCCAGTGGAAACTACGGCCCAAACTGCAGAATCCTATATAAACACATTCTACGGACATCTCCAGGAATGCATGGATCATGCTATCCCAAACAAAACCAAGACCCAATCATCCAAAGGCAGGTGTCCAGTCTGGTGGACCCATGTCATAAATAAACTGTACAACAGAAGGAGGAAGCTACTACATGATAGAGCAAAATCCCTAATAGGGAAGGCATCTCTGATCAGTACTAGCAAAAAATTACGATCCCTTATAAAATCCTCCAAGGCCAGCTTCGAGAGAAAAATTGCACAGGACACCAAAGACAATCATAAGGCTTTCTTCGGTTATGTTAGAAACCTGGGATGCAACTCCCAGACTTGTTCTGAGTTGATTCTAAACGACAAAAAATACATTGAACCCACAGACATCGCCAATATCCTGGCAGACAGGTTCAGTGCAAACTTCTCCACCCCAAAGAGCAAGTATCTATCCCAGCAGAGGGCTGCCTCCCAAACATCTCTGATGCTCAGGTGAAGGCTGCCCTCTCCAAAGCAAAAAACACTGCTTCCATGGGACCAGATGGGCGTCCCAGGTTGCGTCCTACATGAACTCCAAGAGGAACTATTCCCTCAAATAAAACAGCTATACAATCTCAGCCTCACTACAGGATATGTGCCCACAGAATGGCGTACAGCAACAGTGGTCCAACTCCACAAAGGTGGAGCCTCTACGGACCCTGGAAACTATCGCCCCATAAGCCTGACTGGCTTAGTCTGCAAGGCTATGGAGAGGATCATCATGGAGCTCATAAACAAAGACATTGGGGACCTACAGACACTAGATCCTACCCAGTTCGGCTTTGTCAAGGGCAGATCCTGCCTTTTGAACCTGGTTGACTTCTTCAAAACAGTCACCAAAGCCATAGATGAAGGGAAGGTAGTCCACACAGCCTATCTGGACCTTGCAAAGGCATTTGACACAATACCCCACTCGGGCATCATAGATAAACTATCCAGCTTAAATATAAACCCCTATGTCACAAGATGGGTCACAAACTGGCTCAAAGACAAAACCCACAGATTGAGAGTTGCTGGAGCCATGTCAGACTCGAAACCGGTCACAAGTGGCATCCCACAGGGTTCTGTCCTGGGACCACTCTTGTTCAGTATATACTTTTCCGAGGTACAGGCAAATGTGGGAGGACTATGGCTCACCAAGTTCGCAGATGACTGCAAACTGGGTGCCATAATCAACTCTCCAGCTGACACAAACATCCTTCAAAAAGGTCTCACAGAGACAGATAACTGGTGACAGCGCCATGGTTTAAAGCTAAATGCCAAAAAATGTATAGTCATACCCTTTGGCAAAAACAATGTGCCCACAAATTACCACATAGGCAGAAACCCATTAAGTACAGAGAAAGTTATTAGGGACCTGGGGACCCAAGTTGATAGCAATCTCTCCTTTGAAAACCACATTGCCAAAGTGGTTAGAAAGACCTTCTACATAGCCCACCTCATCACGAAGGGTTTCACATCTAGATCAAGAGAGGTAATCGTGCCTTTATTCATCCCTCATCAGGCCCATCATAGAATACAATGCCCTTTTGGGATGTACCTTACCCGACACCTGCAGCAATTAGAAAGACCCCAAAAGTATCTCACCAAGAGGATCAAGGGTCTCAGACAGATGCCATATGCTGCTCGGTTAAAAAACCTCCAGCTCTACTCAGTTGCATACCGCCTACTTCGAGGCGATCTATGCCTGACATACAAAGCTATGTCAAATCCAGAATTAATGAACATGCTCCACCTCAGTAAATCTAAATCCCTTAGAGCCACACGCTCGAGGGACTTGAACCTCAGCACAGAAATAAATAGAACTTGCTGGAGGGACAGGTTCATAACCCAGAGGCTCCCTTCGCTCTGGAATAGAATTCCAGTTCATGTGAGGCAGAGCACCTCACTGTATCTCTTCAAGAAAAATCTCGATAGGTGGATGGGGGATCGTAGGTTTGTCCCAGGGATTACTCCCGTGTCACTATTAGACAGATGCACAGTAAACTAAACCTTAAAAAGGGCACAGTATACTCAAATCAAGGGGTGGCGTAAGCCATACAGAATCGGGCTAGGCTTATAATTGCCCCAGGGCAGATAGCCTAGTATGAACCTATGAACCTATGATGTGTGCTGGATCTCTAGATTTGCTGTCTCCATTTATTAATGTAGTAAACAATGGTGAAAGGCATGGAACTGTTCTGCTGGGATATAATTATTGTAATGGCTGTTGAATGTTATAACTTCCATATTATTGAGAAACCAGGGTGGATTTAGGATTCAAGGGAAGCAGACATGAATGTGTATTTGCAATCATTATGGTTGCTGTGATAAGAAATGGTCTAGCTAGTTTTCTCAATCAATAGGGTAATGATGTCACAGACAATGAGGAATGGGGAAAGCTTTTTATATAACAGTATCTGAAGATAAGTTGTGAGATGTAGTTGTTGATGCTGTCTTATTTGTGTGGAGCCATCTTTAAATACTAGTAATTAATTTATTTAGGGTCAAGTATTTCTGTATTAAGCTATACAGGAGACTTAGATATCATGAGCTTAGGTATTTTGGTATGCATCCTATCTATTTTTATTGGTTTTTATTTGATTTATGTGTGTGTGCCAGCCTATATATGTTTTGTTCTGTATTTGTGCTATTTTCTTTATTAAAGTTTACTTATTAATCTTTCAGCTGTTGTGGCCATAATTTACTAATTATAAGTATATTTATGCACTGTTTATCTTAGAAGTGGGTAGCCGTTACTTGGTTGGCAAGCTGTATGGCACACATCTTTTGCTAGACTGCTTAAGGCTTCTACAAGTGAAGTATTAACTGTTATATTTCATATTTGGGTTGATTTAAGAGTAAGCAGTAATTGGAGATCTCTTGCCCTAAAACTCAAATTGGTGACAGTACTACTATGCCAGGAAGAAGGCTGTGGGGAATTGGAGAATTCTACCAGCCTTCCATTGGAATAGTGTATGTGTATGTATATATACATATATGTATATATACATGTATGTATACATGTATATATATGTATATATATATATATATATATATATATGTATATATATATATATATATATATATATATATATATATATATATATATATATATATACACATATATATATATATATATACATATATATATATACATATATACATATATATATATATATATATATATATATATATATATATATATACATATATACATATACATCTGCTGGGATATAATTATTGTAATGGCTGTTGAATGTTATAACTTCCATATTATTGAGAAACCAGGGTGGATTTAGGATTCAAGGGAAGCAGGCATGAATGTGTATTTGCAATCATTATGGTTGCTGTGATAAGAAATGGTCTAGCTAGTTTTCTCAGTCAATAGGGTAATGATGTCACAGACAATGAGGAATGAGGAAAGCTTTTTATATAACAGTATCTGAAGATAAGTTGTGAGATGTAGTTGTTGATGCTGTCTTACTTACTTTTCTTTTACTAAGCAATATTATATCAAAACGTAAGAATATCATATGAAATGAAGTGGGGGGCTGCACCCCCCACGCCCCCCCCTAACTATATATTCTAACTCCAGGGTCGCACTACAGTGGGGAAGTGGGCATATTCCATTTACTTTGTAATAATACTTGTCAGTGAAATGAACTTTCAGTGAAATGAAGTTTCAGTGAAATGAATTTCAGTGAAATGGTGTCAGTGAAATGAAAGTCAGTGAATTGAAAGTTCAGTGAATTGAAGTGAATCCATATATGTATATATATATATGTATATATATATATATATGTATATATGTATATATATATATATATATATATATATATATATATATATATATATGTGTATGTATATATATATATATATATATATATATATATATATATGTATGTATGTATGTATATATATATGTATATACGTATGTATATATATATATATATATATATATATATATGTATATATATATATATATATATATATTTTTTTTTTTTTTTATTTGCAGTTGGTTTACCAGGATAGTCCATTGGGCCAAAATGAACCCATTTTCAATGGAGTCTTGGGGAGAAAAGCTCCATAACAATCTCAATACAGTAGGTTATTAATGATGGTTATACAATGCAAAAAGTTCAAGCAAATAATTACAAAAAAGTTCAGCATACATTAGAAATTCTCTATACTTGTGATGGATCATATAGATGATACAGACTAACAAAGTAACATTACAAAGTAATACTGGAAGTAAATTCATATTATGGTGCATAAAGTTAAGAAGTGCAGTCTAGTACATTATATCAGACTAGTACATTTTTGCAAATTACTTAGGAAACAGAGTGTGAGTGTTTGGGAAAAAAGGAAGAATTACTGGAGAAGCAGGGGAAGGATGGAAGATGAGGTAGCCAGAGTTAATTATGTGGGGTGGGAGCATGAGCATTCCCACTGGGATGCTAGGTCTTGAATGAAGATATCTTTGAAAATCAAATGGTTAGGGATTGTGAATGGAAGGTGGAAGGGAGTTCCAGAGTGCTGGGCATTAGGATAGTAGGAGTTTTCAGGATGAATTGGTTTATGCACTTCTAATAGATTTTGATTATGAGACCCTAATACTCTATTTGGCAGATGCATTTTAAAGGCAGAAGAAAGTGAGGGACAAAGGGAGGGGTTGAGAATGAGTTTGTGGGCGAGAGTTAATTGTGTGTAGGTTAGATGATTAGGTCGCTCTAGCCATTTTAGTTTTTGGAGAGAGAGACAGTGGTGGGTTGATGACTTATGGCTAGTAGCGAACTTGGAAATTTTGTTGTTTTTTTACTGAGGACTGTAGATTAGTTAGGAGTGGAGCTCCATAGAGAAGGGAGGGGATGATAAAGGAAGTAGAAAGAGTGATTTTAGTTGCAGGTGTAAGGTAATGATTTTGTCGGTATAGCATATCTAGTTTTTGGTGGGGTTTTTTTTATATTTAGTTGTATGTGGGAGTTGAATTTTAGTTGGTTATCAATTTGGACCCCAAGTAACTTGGTATCTGTCACCAGTTCCAAATGTGTGTTATTTTGACTCATAATAGAGAATGTATTCATATTGAAAGGAGTGGCTTTAGTTGGGGTAAATACCATTAATTTGGTTTTAGAAGCATTGAGAGCTAGGTGATTATCTTTCATCCATTGCTCAGTGGTTGAAAAGGCATCTTGTGTAAGTTTTAGAAGTGTGGAAATGGATGAGGCAGAGCAGATAATAGTTGAATCATCTGCATACTGGATGAAATTTGAGAATGGGATAGATTTGTGGAAATCATTTATAAATATATTGAAGAGAAGGGGACCCAGTATGGAGCCTTGTGGAACTCCGCTAGGGGTATTAAGAAATGAGGAGGTGGCTTTCTTCCATTTTACTGCTTGATATCTATTGGATAAGTAGCTGGCGAACCAAGTCAAAGAGGAAGGACCTAGGTTAAGTTCAGAAAGTTTAGTTAAAAGCAGGCTATGTGAGATGGTGTCAAATGCCTTGGAGAGGTCAAGAAGTAGGGTAGATACAATTTGGCCAGAGTCACGGGCTTTGTTTACAGTTTCAAGGAAGGAGAGGATGGCTGTCATGCTCCTATGATGTGGTCTGAATCCATGTTGTGAGTGAGTTAAGAGGTTATTATCTAAGAGATGTGGTAGGAGTTGAAGTTGGACACACTTTTTTAAGAGTTTAGAAATGGGAGACAGGATAGCGATTGGGCGGAAATTGGTTACATTCTTATTGTTGCCACCATATATATATATATCACCAGTTAATATTTCCATACCGGATCGGTCGAGGCCCAACGACCACCACCAGTACTGTTAGCCAACAGGGTGCTGGCAGAAATTGGGCTACTGTTGGCTGAAGGAGGAGAAGAGGCAGAAGGCATGGCTGAAGGCAGGAAGAGAGGAGAAAGGCTAGGACTGTGGTAGTGAGGGTCGGAACTTTGAATGTTGGCAGTATGACTGGTATAGGGAGAGAGCTAGCTGATATGATGGACAGAAGGAAGGTTGGTATATTGTGTGTGCAAAACACCAGATTGAAGGGGAGTAAGGCTAGGTGTATCGGAGGTGGGTTCAAATTGTTTTATCATGGTGTGGATGGGAGGAGAAATGGCGTAGGAGTTATTTTGAAGAAACAGTATGCAAAGAGTGTTTTGGAGGTGAAAAGGGTGTCGGATAGAGTGATGTTTATGAAGCTGGAAATTGATGGTGTAATGATTAATGTTGTTAGTGCATATGCTCCACAAGTTGGGTGTGCAATGGATGAGAAAGAAACATTTTGGAGTGAATTGGATGAAGTGGTGATGACTGTACCCAAGGGTGAGAGAGTGGTGATTGGAGCAGATTTAAATGGGCATGTTGGTGAAGGGAACAGTGGGGATGAGGACGTGATGGATAGGTATGGTGTTAAACAAAGGAATGCAGAAGGTCAGATGGTAGTGGATTTTGCGAAAAGGATGGATATGGCTGTGGTGAATAAGTATTTTATCAAGAGGGAGGAGCATAGGGTGACATACTAGAGTGGAGGAAGATGCACACAGGTGGATTATATCTTATGTAGGAGGGCCAGTTTGAAGGAGATTGGAGACTGTAAAGTGGTGGCCGGAGAAAGTGTAGTTAGGCAGCATAGGATGGTGGTTTGTAGGATGACGTTGGTGATCAAGAAGAGGAGGATGAGTGTGAGGGCAGCACCAAGGATCAAATGGTGGAAATTGAAAAAGGGTAATTGTGAGGTGGAGTTCAGGGATGAGTTAAGACAGGCACTGGGTGGCAGTGAAGAGTTACCAAATAGCTGGGTAACTACAGCAGAGCTAGTAAGGGATACGGCTAGAAAGGTGCTTGGTATCACATCGGGACAGAGGAAGGACGACAAGGAGACATGGTGGTGGAATGAGGAAGTACAGAAGAGTATACAGGCAAAGAGGTTGGCAAAGAAGAAATGGGATTGTCAGAGAGAGGAAGAAAGTAGACAGGAGTATAAGGAGATGAGGTACATGGCAAAGAGAGAGGTGGCGAAGGCTAAGGATAAGGCATATGAAGAGTTGTATGAAAGGTTGGACACTAAGGAGGGAGAAAAGGACCTGTACCGATTGGCTAGACAGAGGGACCGAGCTAGTAAAGATGTGCAGCAGGTAAGGGTGATAAAGGATAATGAGGGAAACATACTCACAAGTGAGGAGAGGGTGTTGAGGAGATGGAAAGAGTACTTTGAGGGGTTGATGAATGAAGAGAATGAGAGGGAGAGAATGTTGGATGATGTAGGGATAGTGAATCATGAAGTACAATGGATTAGCAAGGAGGAAGTAAGGATAGCTATGAAGAGAATGAAGAATGGAAAGGCTGTTGGCCCAGATGACATACATGTGGAAGCATGGAGGTGTTTAGGTGAAATGGCAGTGGAGTTTTTAACCAGATTGTTTAATGAAATCTTGGAAAGTGAGAGGATGACCGAGGAATGGAGAAAAAGTGTTTTGGTACCGATTTTTAAGAATAAGGGTGATGTGCAGAGTTGTAGTAACTACAGAGGGATTAAATTGATCAGTCACAGCATGACATTATGGGAAAGAGTAGTGAAAGCTAGGTTAAGAAGGGATGTGATGATTAGTGAACAGCAGTATGGTTTCATGCCAGGAAAGAGCACTACAGATGTGATGTTTGCTCTGAGAGTGTTGATGGAGAAGTACAGAGAATTTCAGAAGGAGTTGCATTGTGTTTTTGTAGACTTGGAGAAAGCATATGACAGGGTGCCTAGAGAGGAGTTGTGGTATTGTATGAGGAAGTCAGGAGTGTCAGAGAAGTATGTAAGAGTGGTACAGGATATGTACGAGGGTAGTGTGACAGCGATGAGGTCTGCGGTGGGAGTGATGGATGCGTTTAAGGTGGAGGTGAGGTTACATTAAGGATCAGCTCTGAGCCCTTTCTTATTTGCAGTGGTGATGGACAGGTTGACAGACAAGGTCACTAAGGAGTCCCCATGGACTCTGATGTTTGCAGATGACATTGTGATCTGTAGTGAGAGTAGGGAACAGGTGGAGGAGACCCTGGAGAGATGGAGATATGCTCTAGAGAGAAGAGGAATGAAGGTCAGTGGGCCTAAGACAGAATATATGTGTGTGAATGAGAGGGAGGATAGAGAAATGGTGAGGATGCAAGGAGTAGAGGTGGCGAAGGTGGATGAGTTTAAATACTTGGGGTCAGTAGTTCAGAGTAACAGTGAGTGTGGAAGAGAGGTGAAGAAGAGAGTACAGGCAGGATGGAGTGGGTGGAGAATAGTGTCAGGAGTGATTTGTGGCAGACTAGTACCTGTAAGAGTAAAAGGGAAGGTCTGCAAGAGGGTAGTGAGACCAGCTATGTTATATGGGTTGGAGACAGTGGCATTGACAAAATGGCAGGAGTTTGAGCTGGATGTGGCAGAGTTAAAGATTTTAAGATTTGCACAGGGTGTGACCAGAGTGGACAGGATTAGGAATAAATATATTGGAGGGTCAGCCCAGGTTGGAAGGTTTGGAGACAAATCCAGAGAGGCAAGATTACATTGGTTTGGACATGTGCTGAGAAGGGATGCGGAGTATATTGGGAGAAAGATGTTAAGGATGAAGCTACCAGGTAACAGGAAAAGAGGAAGGCCTAAGATAAGGTTTATGGATGTGGTGAGAGAGGACATGTAGGTGGTTGGTGTGACAGAGCAAGATGCAGAGGACAGGAAGAAATGGAAACAGGTGAGCCACTGTGGTGACCCCTAACGGGAGCAGCCGAAAGAACATGATGATGATATATGTGTGTGTAAGCAAATAATTTGTGTGAAAGGCATATCATAGATAGAAGGGCACTGATGGACACTGGTTCACAAAGGTAACAGTGAGACAGGGGCCTGGGAGTTAGGGTCAAAGACTATTCTTTGTAAGTAGCCTGTGTCCAGTCCAGCCTGGGTGTAGATGTTGGAAGCGCATACCTAAAACAGCAGTGCATATCCACTTCATGGTCTGGGATCCATGTTGTAATTTGTAAAATAATTATTAAAACAGACTTGTGTGCACTTCCTTGATATTACTACACCTTTAGTTGGCAGTGGTAGAATTCAAACCCCACTGGTGCCAGACATCTTGATGTCAGTGGGTGGCATCCTACCATTGGGGGATCACATTTGGCTGCTATGGTGCCATTTACAGCATCACAGTCTGCTTCCCTTTAATAGTATACTTGTTTCATTGCTAATTTGTTAATGTAATTTTTTAATGTAGTGTTTAATATTGTACTACTTAATTGCCTTAACACTACTTGCTATTACTTGCATATTACTTATACCCTTAGTTAGCTACATCACATTGTTTATGTCTCAGCACCAATTATTATTACTAAAATAGTGCTGTTTTATATTGTTCTGCCTGTAGCATTCATTTTATATAACAGCCAAAAACACTGACATTGTACCTTATAGTGAAATAGTAGCATCTATCATAAGTAACACACTGGATTTTTAATTAATACACTACTTAATGTTGTAATTTTATGCAACATTATACTGCCACAACGTACTCTAGCTTTTAAACTGCTAATGCTATTTTACTTCCTTAGTACTATGCTGTGACTATTCTGATACATTGCACAATAGTTAATAACAAGAAACTAAAATTTTGTATTGCCCAGCTCACAATAGCAGCTCAGTATGGTGTATTTGTTTAATATATTGAAAGTAATGGGCAGCAACATCACTTTAGATGTAATGCTATAAGTCTTTTTGACTGTTTTTATGATAAGACACTTAGCTATGTGTTGATATTGCACATTGAAAAGTTTTCTTTATGGAGTAGTCATCACTACAGTAATAGTGCTGTAGTATATTGAGTGAGGTGAGGTGATTACATTCTGATAACATCTTTCTAGTGTTAAAGAGCTGGGTAACACATTTTGTTATGCATGATTTAGAGTTGTACTGTAGCTTTGTACTAGAGCATACACAGCAGCCACAACAGGGCAGTGGAAAGAAACTAAAACAGCTTTAAAAGCTGTAAAACACTTCTTACTGCACAGACAAATAGGGAAGATTGAAGAATTTGACAGCTTTTGATTATGTTAGTCCATCAAATGTGCATTTAGCTTCTTGCCATTATATGTGTAGCAGTGTGAATCTTTCCTTTACTCTGTAGTGCATGACAGCAGTTGGCACTCCACATACAACAAAGAATTATGATAGAGGTCTCACAGTTCATATCTTACTAGGTATGTGTTTGTGACATGGATGGTAAGGTTCATCTCTCCGTCTTTACTTTCATTCACTCTTGAGGTGCTTGACATCAATGTCTTGAACACATAAAAAGAACTGAGTTATGCTTAGACACCTGCTCATAATCCTTTATGTTGTATTTGTGATAACTAAATGTATTTTTGTTTTGTTACAGAGCAGCAGTTCCACTCATCATGTACTGCAGTACTGTTCTTAACACATAAATAATGCAATATGTGTAATATTACTAATACAATGAATTATCTGTTAATTTTACTCCATTGGCTATAACAACTTGACAAGCTGCACTGGAAAACTGGGATGTCACAAAAAAAATACATACAGCATTATAAGTATTACAAAGTACAAACAGGCACCTCATGGAGTAACAACATGTAACAGACAGAACGGCTTTAACACTTCAGAACAGTTACTTGTCCAGGTGATGGCATTTCCACCTGATACATTCCCCCTTGGTTTTTCAGCATCACAATGAATGCAGGATAGCAAAATCATTTTTAAATGATGCTACTGATTTCCATGTTCTGACATGTGCCCCTTGGTACAGCAAGAGATAAACTTGAATATGTATACAATCTTTTCTAAGAAATACAACAGAAAAGGATGACAAATAGTATGATTGATGTGAAGTTTTCTTGCTAAGAAGCTACATAGCTGTTATATTTGTCAGCTGGCCTTTCTTTTGACACTCACATTGCTAAAGTGGTTAGAAAGACCTTCTACATTGCCCACCTGATCATGAAGGGATTCACATCCAGATCTAGTGAGGTTATTGTTCCCCTGTACTCTTCACTTATCAGACCAATGATCGAGTACAGTGCCCCATTCGGGATGTATCTCACCCGACATCTGCAGCAATTGGAGAGACCCCAAAAGTTCCTCACCAAAAGGATAAAGGGACTCCAAAATCTGTCATATGCTGCCAGATTGAAGAAACTCCAGCTCTATTCAGTCGCATACCGTCTGCTCAGAGGTGACATGTGCCTGACATACAAGGCCATGTCCAACCGAATTAATGGACAGGCTCCACCTCAAAAATCCAAATCCACCAAAACCACTAGAGCAAGCGACTTAAACCTTAGCGGATATAAATAGGACGTGCTGGAGGGATAGATTTATCACTCAGAGACTCCCTATGCTGTGGAATAAAATCCCGGTCCATGTGAGGCAGAGCACCTCGCTGACTCTGTTCAAGAGAAATCTAGACCTGTGGATGGGAGATCGTAGGTTTACCCCGGGAATCATCTCTGTGTCACTGCTGGACAGAGGCACAACAAACTAATGGGCACAGTATTTTTTCATATAAGGGGTGGCGTAAGCCACAAAAATTTGGGCTAGGCTTATAAATGCCTTAGGGCAGATAGCCTAGTATAAACCTATGAACCTATGAACCTAAACAGCACTGTGTATTGCTCAGTACAGCAATAGTAAACTTTTGGCTGCACAATGAATGTAGGACAGCAAAATCCTTTTCAAAGGCTGTTAGTGACTTGGTTTTCTAATGGTTTACTATCAAATGACTGCAAATCAAAAGACTGAATCCCAGAAAGACTGAAAATTCAAAATATTGAATACATTTTTAATGCAAGGGGCAACTCCCCTCATGTGGGGGCTGCGCTCCTCACACCCCCTTCTAAATATATATATACCAACTCCAAGATCGCACAACAGTGTAGAAGGGGCACATTCCATCATTCAATATTTTGAATTTTCAGTCTTTTTGGGATTCAGTCTTTTGATTTTCAGTCATTTGATAGTAAACCTGTTTTAACAACTGATAGTGACACACAAACATGCATATGTGTGTGTGTGCATATATATGTGTATGTATATATATATATATATATATATATATATATATATATATATGCACAAACATTCCAAGAAGCAACAGTTTTAAGGAGTAGAAACCTCTGTGGCAACTCCCCGACCAGGAAGAGTACCAGCAGAACAGAACAGACAAACATAAGGATGCATGGACAACTTACTCCAGTGTCTCACTACTTTGTTATTTTAAAGACACCCCGTCACAAAAATCATCTTCTCTACATATTGACAGGTAAAATAATATCAAGGCTATTATGATCTTACCTGAAGGTGGATCTTATTTAATATACCACCACTGAAACATAATACAACCGTTTGCTGGATGTTAATTTACCTAGCACTGCTGCAACATAATACAACTTTTAGTTTCTTAAAAGATATGTATTAAATAGTCTAGTTTTCTTATAGAGTTGCAGTAAGAATATAATGACGCTATTTCCATTCATTGCTAGTATGTTTCCTTCATGAAACAGCATGTGTACTTCAGTTCTGTAAAATGGCTGCAGTAATGATATAGTGCCGCTGTTTCTTTTATAGTGTTCCATGTAGCTCTACTAAAATATAAGATAGTTATAAACACCTTAACAGTATTATCTAAAAGGTAATTTAAATATGGTGCTGCCATCATGGTTGATTTCATGATAATGAATTACATTTCCGATAATCTAAAAATCTAAAACTCCAGTGCTACTATTTGAATACACTGTGCAAGTTTTATTTGGCTGAGAAAGGGAACACTTATTTGAGGCAAACTTTAATAGTAATGCACTTATACTATTCTACAAAAAGTTAAGCTTTCTAGCAAAGAGTTTATTAAAATAGTAACATTCTTCTTCTTCCTGGGATGAAAAACATGCATTTTACATTGTTACATGGCTGCATTAAGAAAACAGCAGTAACATTTCAATTAATTGTACAGTATTTAGTTGCATTTAAAAGAAGTATATTGGAAAACACCACAAAACTATAGTGTAAAAAAATACTTTAAATTCAGTGCATCTTTCTGCAACTCACTTAGTTTTAATGAATTAGACTAAATTTATGATAAGAATATTATGCTGCTGTAACACATTGGATAGTATTGTCATTTCACAGTGAGAGATTCATCAGTTTGAGTCTCAGCTGGGGTGCCTTCTGAGTGAAGTCTTTCAGTTCTCCCTGCATTCACATGGGTTTCCACCAGGTGCTCTGGTTTCCTCCCACATTCCAAATACATGCAGTAGGTGAATTGGATACTCTAATTTGGCCATAGATGATGTGAGTATGCTTGCAAGTGCATGGTATGGAAGAACAGCCACGGCAGGGCTAGCCACCCAGTGGTGCCAGCCTTGGCTCTAGGTGATTGTTACTGTTGAAGTAATACTATGAACCCATGTGCAAAAATGGGAAAAGGAGTTGCGAATAGATGGATTATGCTGCTATTCTAATATATTGTTCAGTATTTGATTTCACTGAAGTATAGATGACTGAATCAAACTGAAGTTGTTCAATGGAAATATTTCTATTGATATTGATAATTCCAACAATTGTATTACACTATACTACTAATACCTTGCTTTTTCTAAACTTGTCAGTTACTCCACTGCAAGTATATTGACAAAAATCATTCTTATGTTTCATATAGGACAACAGTTAGAAAAGAAGGGACAAGACTAACTCCATGTTCAGGAGGATGTGCTCCTGCAAATAAGTAAGGAAATTATCACACTAAAAAGTTATTGATATTACTATGGAAAAAAGTTAAGAACAAAGGCAGACACTGTGGGCCAGATACAAAAAATGTTCCTCAGATCATGCTTGGAGAATTTCAGTGAGAAGCATCCTTGCACAGGGTGTGTGTGATTCAGAAGCACAGGCACTGTAAGTCAGGTAGGCCAAGAAACACATTTCATTCCAATATATACTAATGGCCATATATAATGACATGGTAATAAGCAGCTTTATTACAATGAGCATCTTAAGGTATGCTAATAAGGCAAAATGTGATGATGAATGGTTCATAAAAATGTAAATAATGTGTAACTGGGCTGTGTCCACTGAATATTTGAACTTCGATAGATGTTCATGTTCGGACTAAGGGAATTGTTAAAGAATGTTAGAGGATGCTGCAGCATTGGTAAATGTGTAAAACAGATATGCTACAGTAAAAGTGAGAAAGTTAGAGGATGCTGCAGCCTTGGTAGATGTATAAAGCAGACATGCTACAGTAAAGTGATGCATGCAAAACCAACATCTGGCTGTGCTTATCCCATGCATGGGCTTGCTGTGCTGTGCATTAGACACAGGCAACCCAGGTAACACTGTACGTAGGGAAGAGCACAGTTATCATTATTTGCACAGGTAGAAAAGGGAGTAGAGTAGTGAATGTATTTCACAGGGAAACATGAGTGCTGAGGATTATTGAAGTAGAATTGTTGTTGTGTATATTGCTTATCAGTATTGGGTGGGGCCTTAATGTAAAAGTTTTTGAGAAGGGCCAGTATCCAGGGAAGTGAGTCTGTGATATACTGTTGTGGTGGCTTGAATGTTAGTCTTTTGGGACACTGTCTCAGCAGTAGTTGCAACACTGCAATTCAATATACTGAACAGGTCCTGGCCATGCATGACAGGAGTTGCAGCATCCTGTGCAAACCCCTGCTCATGAGAGCTGGCTCTACCAGAAGTTGTACTGGATGTACCATGACTGTGAGTAGATTCTGGTATGCTGCATGACAGTGAGCGATGTTTGATATGAGATATGCCACTGCTGTGCATGCCATGATTACATTGCTGTCCTTTCCTAGGCATGTTCTCTTCCACAACAGATGTAGCTGTGAAAGTGATAGCACTGTGGGAGCAGGATCTAGGTCATCACTGGCCATGATAGCAACCATTTGTGGATGTAACAGTGGATGAGCTTCCTGGATGGTTTCTCACCCCTGGCAAATGAGTCTGAGAGGATATGGTAAATTCTGCTTGAGTCTATCCAATCACACTTCTAGGACATGCCCTCCTCGAGGTTATCACATACAACCTGCATCACCCTCACTAATACTGCTATGGTTGTGGTGATACCAGCTTGTGCCTCCATGATGACTGTGCATATATGCTTGGTTGCAGCCACTGACATGCCAGCCTTAGGTGAAGGCGGTAACCATGTCTCCAGAAAGCACTATTAATCACTCTCACTCTCCCCCTCCTCATTCCATTTACCTCTCTGCCCATGGGTGCTAGGGGCAGATTCTGACATATGTCTGTTAGGGATGCCACAATTCCCTGACTGATAGTGATCCCTTTAATGTGTCCTCCCTGTGTGGCGTACATCTCCTGGGTATCCTTATCCATAGAGCCTGTGTCTGTGGTCTATGAGAAGGGATGCAGTGGTCACATTCCCTATGTCTAACACACATTTTGTATTCCCTGACTGTGCTAGCTTATCCCCACCATCATTATCAGAGGCTACAGATTCTCCAACATTAGGTGGTTCCATAGTGCTGGTGTTGCATAAAGAATACACTAAAGCACAATATCCTGTGTAAGTATGACTCGGCACCAGAAGTATACAGGAAACTAAGATGGCTATGGAAAGGGAATCCCTGATGTTCTTATATAGCATAAATCAGACAGCTTTAATAATTTGGATAGTGATTAAAGGGATGCAGAGGGCTTACAGGTAGTCTTACACAGAAATAGGTATTTATATCCATCTCTGGTAGAGTGTCTTGTTGGCCACTCCAGTGCTGCCTTAACATCTAACACTGCACTGTGGGGCTGTGTGGAGGTGCCACTGCCTCTGAGAGAGGCCAAGAACTCCTCTGTCTCTATGAGGGGTGGTTCACTTGATAGCTCCCCCACCCATTGGCCTACTTTCCCATTTCAGGTGTTTTGCTGTTACCTTGGGACGAACCATCTCATAATTGTGCATGTGATCACCAACAGCATTAATGTCTTCTATTGCATCTTTCCTGGCATGGACACAGGAGGCCTTTTCAGTGGCATGTAGGCCAGGGAGCCATCATGCATGACGATGGAGGACCTGGAGCAGTACCTCATTTTCTGTATCTGAGAATTTTGGCGTACATGCCATTTGTCACCAGAGCATGCAGTGTGTTTCTACTTCCCCTTATTTTTATGCACTGCTCTGTACATATAGAAAAAAGTGAAATTAACATCCCTGTTCATTAGCAGCCCTGCCAAATCCTTATAGCACCAGTCTACCCTTTTCCCATTTAGCATACTGTTTGTTTGACTGTTATATATGTGTATCCACACTTTTTAATTAATGCCAGGCACATACTTTTATTGATCAAATGTTTCTCACAAAGCAATAGCTGTAACATTGAAATTACCAAGCTGACATGGATATTTTCTAGCCGTGTTAAAAGGATTCTTGCAAATTATATATATATATATATATATATATATATATATATATATATATATGAGTAAGGTATGCGACAGGCTAGTTTTTCAATAAAAGAGGCATCACAAGACCAGCCAGAAAGTTTTGAACTGTGTTCGCAATATTCAGTGATGAGTGTGTCTTCCATTATGATTAACAACCCCTCAGCCCAACAGCTGCCTTACCCATGCGGCCCCTTTCTCATTGCACCTTCCCCAAACACTTGCAGGTATTGACCAACATATGTAAAATTATGTCAGCCAATACATTACCAGTTAAAATCAGCTATGCTTGATAAAAAGTACTTGTAAAAGGTAGCACTTCCTTTGAATACTTACCTTGCACAAGTAGATCTTTAATTTCCTTAACATTTTCTCACAGGTACAGCTGTTGCAATTTCAAAAGTAGCTACTCTACAGGTCCTTTCTTAGTTCACTGAGGCTATGTGCCTGCCATCATGCTTGAATTATACCAGGTTCACCTGGCTGGGACCGACGATTATGCTTATTAGTGCTCAACTCTTTATTGTTTCTGAATCATTCAATTTGCACAACAAGAACACTTAGTAAGCATTACACTCAATTACTCTTAGTACTGTGCACATGCTTGGATCACTGCAGGTAGCACTGTACATACACAGTATAGGCCATGTCTCTGGGGAGAGCTCTGTAATTCCAAATATAACCTTATGTAAGTGGAGTCACTATAGTGCCTGCTTTCTTAACACCATACAGAAGGATGCAGAACTGCCATGTTTCATACCTTAAAGTGCCACTGTGATCCATAATAAAAAAGTACCTGTATTATCCTACTCACCATCCATCAGGCAAATGAGGTTCCTGTTGATGCCTGTTATTGGATGGCAGATGGTACATATGAGAACTGCTTTGGGCATAAATTTTCTTCTATTTCTCCCTGTAATCCTTCAAGGTGAGACGTCATGGCTGGAGTAGGAGAGGGTAGTGCTCCTTTTAGAGCATAGATGTGGTATATGAAGGAGGCAAATATCTCATCTCCTGCATAATGATTATAGCCAGAGGATCATGCAGGAAAGCTATCAAGGATCTTTGTAAAATACAGAAGGCTATTCCCCCATGACAGTATCATCTCATGCATGGGGAACCAGTGTTGTCACCATTATAATGACATAAGGCAGTGAGATTTTAACCTCCTAAGACAATGGGTGGAAGAAGTTAAACGTCCGTCACCACCTATGCATTTTAAGTAGAATTTATGTCAGCTACACATGCAACCTACTAGTGCATGCCATCTGTGCATCTTTTACAATACTGTTTTTCTGTCAATAGCTCCTGAAATCATTACGGTAAATAGACAGTTACACAAGAGGGGATTGGAGCACCTAAGTTAGCAGTGGGGTGAATGTACTTATTTCAGAATGTACAACTTTTGAAATTAAAACAGTATAGGCTCAAGTTTTATACAGTACCCCTTTCATAAAATAATTGCTACTTGTGTGATAACTTCCATAGTTCAAAGATAGCAGTATGAGTGTTGAATGTTATTAGTGTGTGTGTGTGTGTGTGTGTGTGTGTGTGTGTGTGTGTGTGTGTGTAGTCTATTTTATAATCGCAAAAGCTGTCTTTCACAAATACATGTTCATCAACACATAAACGTCGAAAAACGAGAACAGTGAAGTACCAAAAGAGCAATTCGGATATAGACCCGTGTGTGTGTGTGTGTGTGTGTGTGTGTGTGTGTGTGTGTGTGTGTGTGTGTTTTCTGCTGTATAACTTGGGTATGTGCCTCAGGGTATCAAGGCTGTGCTGCCACATTGTGGTGATGCCTTTGTGTTCAAGTCCTGCCCCCAACCCCTTGTGTGTCCTCATACAGTTTAAGTTGAGGTGTCTGCCTCATACTAACTACAGCATTAAATGTGAGACATATGTATAAGCAACTTTTTTTTTTCTGAGTGAACATTTTTGACCCCGTCAATACATTTATTTACTTATAGTAACTGTGAGGGAATGTGTTTCTGTGCAGCATTTTTTTCTTTACATACATACACTTGTCTCCGTCATCCCACTAGTGTGTTTTGGACTACAGATCCCTGTTAGTTTGTCCAAGCAGCTCATCTCGTTGATCCTTTCAAAAGGCAGCTGATGATGACTGTGGGTTCAGGTCTCCCTTTCACTTGCCTGTGCTGACAGCCTTGTTGAAATAAGAAGTGTGTCTGTCATTTATTCAAGTATATTATGAGTAACATAATCATACTACAAATCTATATCAGGTTTATTTTGTCATTGTATTTATACTTTTTTCTTCCCCAACCTCTTTGTTCATATATTTTCTATTACATACTTTTTCTTTATTATTTTGCTTTACTCGTTTATTTTAATATAAAATAAAGCAGCATCAAGATCTGCACCCATCACTCAGGGAAAGTCTGTAACGCTCCCTTAGGTAGCAACAATAGCAGTGCAACCGCCACTAGCATCTCCAGCACCACCGACAGAAGCACCCACAACATCTGGGTCCCAGCCTTTCACAGTTCCCTTCACAGCTCCTGCCCTACCTGCACAACCCACTACAGCTAGCCCTGCACCTGATGGTGAGACTGTTATACACACTGGTAGCAATGTCAGTAGAAGTGACAGCTTTGTCACCTTTTGAAAGCTGGCAGACATTGTGGAGGAGATAATTAACAGGAAGTTAGATGACCAAAGAGGCAATATGGAGAATCTCATCTGATGACTCACTGAGTCACATTCCTGTCCAGCACTGTCTCCACCATCTGAGCCAGGAACCAATGGTGATGGTACCCATGGTGGTGAGCAATCTCCCACTGGATCACAGATTAAAGGCACTGTAATTGTGGACCCCCCCTGTCCTGGCATTCCCTTCCCTTTTGTGTCAATTCCCACCTGTGTTGATTGTACAGTCCTCCGTCACCCTTGTCTCCCATCTGTTTGTCTCCCCTCTGTTTGTCTGATGTCTCCTTCACCACCAGGTTCCCTGCCCTTCATTGTGTTATCAAACCCCTTGTCAGCCTTGTGGGTCTTAACTTACAACCTACCCTAACACTCTAACCTTCCTCTTAATTCCTTTCCCTTCTTTTTTAACGTACCTTCCGTTTATGTATGAAAAATGGGCACCCACACCGTCCCCATCCTAATCATTCCTTAGTTGTTAACCTTCTGTCACACCCTCTTCTTGCTTCTCCTTTCGTTTCTATACAACCATTTCCACCCTTTAATCAAGTCAAAAAATAAGAAAACATGCCTCATTCATGCCCATGTAAGGTGTCCATATCAGTTACTTTTGTGCTCCTACTGTACGTGGTGCGTCACAGAATACAGTCACTGCCCATATAAAGCTGATGAGCACTGCTGCTTGTCATCACATGGAAAGGCTCTGTCACTACCATACACTACTTACACTGGCCTTTTCCAGCAATGGCCTTGCAAAGGAGCTTAATGTGACTGTGCAGCAGTTGGCACAGATGAAATCTGGCATAACTATAAGGTCTTAATCACTTCTATTTGCAGACTATTACACTGCTAAATATGGCTATGGATAATAACTTTAGATCCACAATGTGGTGTCCTGAGTAATTATTGTTGTATCTTTTATTGTTTCATTTTGCTAGTGTGTGCATAATCACTAAGTATTTCTGTGAAGACTTTTTGTCTGACCTCAGTTTAGCTCAGCATGCAAACACAATACATTTGATGGTATGGACGATGAAGGCTGGGAGTTCAAATCCCCCTAAGGATTTTAATGTGTCTTCTATTACGCTTTCATTCTGCAAGAGTGTGACACACAACTACTGTGTCTTTCCCTAAATGCCATTGTCTGACTGCTGCTGTAGCTCACCACATAGATAATATGCCTTTGACTAGATATGTAATGATGACTGTGAGTTCAAACCTAATAGGGGCTGCATGTTTCTGTGTCTTACATTCTGCCATTGTGTGACACAGAATTATCATATGTTTCTCTGAAGGCATTCTGTCCAACATCTGCTATAGATCAGCATATAAATGTGTTTTTAACAGGACATGTAATAAAGGCTGTGGGTTCAAGTCTCATAGGGTATGCATGCTTTTGTCCCTTTCATTCTGCAATTGTGTGATGTACAACCACTACATGTTACCAATGGCTTGTACTTGACTTCTGCAGCTCAGTATGTAAGGGAAGTGCCTTCGGGAATACTTGTAATAAAAGTTGTAGATTCAAGTATCATAGAAGTTGCATATCGGCACATAATTACCTCAGTAGGATGTTTCATGACAATTCAATTACAGTGCAGGTAGAGTCTTCAGATTGTGACAATATATGACCTGTATTTTTTCACTGTATTTGTATTTTTCTCTCTCACTGTCTCTTTACTACTATATGCATTTATTTGTTGTTTTTTTTTCCTCTTCAGTTATGTTATATTTATATACAGCAGCATCCAGAACAGCACCCGATCCACCATCCAGGACTGTTGCCCCATGCAATGGCTACTTCACCACTGACAGCAATATCACAGCCAGAGGTGTGTCCAGCTGCTGCACTCATCTCCACCCCACCAGCAGCATCATTGTCTTTCCCCTGTGTGACTGATACCGCCTTCTCCCTTGTCTCCACATCTTCAGTTGTGCCACCATTTCCACTTGCAGTCATGTCTGTTATATGTTTGTCTGAGTGCCCCTCTTGCATCTCTGAACCATCCTACCTTCAGTTGACTTCCCTTACTACCTTCCACCTTCCATAACTAACCATACATACACACATATACACACTATATATAGCTGTAGTTTTATATATATATATATATATATATATATATTTATATATGTATGTATATATATATATATATATATATATATATATTTATATATATATATATATATATATATATTTATTGTTTTTAGTGCTCTGCTCAATTTGTTTTTTTATAAATGCTTTCAGTTTTAGGTTATTTTTGCCTGTTAGACAATTCAGGACGTGTATGAGATGATTGTGGAATTAAATTACACATTAAATCGTCTTAATGTGTTTTTTTAGCGTCACTATTACTTTTTATTTAGAGCCATTGTATTTCATTGGTTGTGGAAATGTGGTGCATTGCTGAGGAGGTTTAATGTGAAGTAAAGTATGCTTGAGGCATGAGACGGATATGTGAATTGTAATTATGCTGAAGGAATGCTTGCAGTGTTTAATAAAATGCATAAGCTTTTAATAGCCGTGATCGTGATATATTTTAACAGTTTATTTATTTTATAATTGCTGTTTAGTTGCTTGCGGGGAGGGTTTCGTTATTAATGTTAAGTTTTTTTTTTTTATCTGGTTTAATTTTTAAAGAATACTGTAAGTGCTGTCATTTTTTTTAATGCTAATGTGTAATAAGTTGGTGCATGCCTCTTAAGTGTCCCTGATTTTGGCTCTGAATGCTGCTGTGTCCTTCCCAGTCCCTCCCTAAGCCGGCGATTTTTATGGAGAAACGGTGGTGGAATGAGAATAGAAAAGCTTTGTTTTGAGAAGTGCATTTTAATTTTTATCGTAGTTTGTCAGTTTCTCAAATTAACAGTACCATTTTAATATATTTTAATATGTCCCTCATGAATCCAGAGTCACGTCCAAAAGTAATCTGGGACACTTTTATTACTATTAATTTGAGACTTTGGTAGAATAATAAAAAGTGAATTAACATGCATGATCAGAAGTACAGTAGTATATGACTTTGTTATTTAAGTGTGATTAACTGCATTTTTTCCAAAAGTCACCAGTTTTGGGTGGAATTAAAAGGGACAGAGCTAAAACTTGGTCCTTGAAAATCGGGGACAGTTATTTGTAATTCATAATGAGAGGTTGGGGTATGACTTGAAATGTAGTACGCAATTTTAAATGCCTTCTCTGATGTTCATTGTCTGTTGCTGAACCAGTGTTCATGTTGAGAGGATGGCCTAATGATTAAGGTGCTTGCCTTGCAAACACAAGGTGCAGGGTTTGAGTCTCACAAGGGATAATTGGCTAGGCTTAAAATGGCTCCCAAGGGCAGTTAGATATATATATATGTGCGTGTGTATGTATGTATATATATATATATATATAGAGAGAGAGAGAGAGACAGATAGATATAGACATGTGTGTGTGTGTATATATATATATATATATATATATATATATATATATATATATATATATATATATATATATGGATTCACTTTAGAAGCTCGAAATACTGAAATGTCGAATTTCAGTATCTCGAGACCACAACAAAGAAACTTCAAAATAACGAAACCACAAAACAATGGCATTCAAAACATCAAAAACCACAAACCTAAAACAATACCCCCCCCCACATAAATGCACAAAAAGATAAAGTAAAAAAGGGATAACACTACCAAACATTAAGCAGGGGAGCAAGCCCCCCTGCACCCCCATGTGGGGGGCTGCACTCCCCACACCCTCGCTACTTATAGATGCCAACTCCAAGTTCGCACTAACACAAAAAATAAGCAAACCCAATACAATGTGGCCTACTCCCCCATTGCACACTGTTATACCTATCTTATGAGAAACACATACATGCACTACATATATACAAAATAAACTACTATCAACATGTACATACACACACTGTCACTTACCTACCCTACGTGACCTGTAAAACTTTCCAAAAAACTACACCAAACTACATTTCTACTCAAAACCCTTATAAACTGCAAACTTACCTGAATATCTGAACACAACCACAAGTCGGCTGACATCTTTCCTACCCAACCCCACCACTACACCCTAAACTGATAGCATACCATTAAAACAGCACACACCACACCTAATACCAATTCGGCAAACTAAGATTCGGCAATGTGCAGTTTCATGCAACTGCACTTTCGCTCTTATGATCTTGAGATATTGAAGTTCGACATTTCAGTATCTCGAGCTTCTAAAGTGAAACTATATATATATATATATATATATATATATATATATATATATATATATGTATATGTATACACATGTACACACACACACACACACACACACACACACACACACACACACACACACACACACACACACACACATACACACACAAACAAACAGACACATGCACGCATACATTTCACTTTGTAAAAAAAACAAAAGATCAGCCCAGAAGCCTCGTGGCCACACTTTTACGAGATCTTCCTACAGACCATGCTGTAGCTGCATGCAGGATACTTAATGAGCTGCTCATTGTACATACTTGCCTAGCTGCATTCATTGTTAATGAACAATGAAGCTCATTGTGCATGCAGAGTAAACAGAGCAGAACTGCAATGATCACAGCTGGAGTTTTTCTGAATCCCAGGGTATAGCTGTACAACAGAAACAGGTGTTTAAACAAACTGAAAGCAATAACAAAAAGTTAAAGAACTTTATCAACCATGTTAACAGATACTTCCTAATGACTGAAATGCAGTTTATGGGATTATATAGCAGGTTCACTATTTTTTTTTTTTTTTTTTTTTGCAGGTTCACTTTTTGTCTGTAACATGAAGAAAATTAAAACAGCAACAACAAAAACCTCACGCTCCATTATAATGACCTTCATGTAAGACAGGGATTGCCTTCATGTACTCTGACAAAAAATAAGAGCCCACCTTGCACTTCATCTTCATAGGCTCATAGGTAGGTACTAGGCTATTGGCCCTGGGGCCTATATAAGCCTACACAAAAAGGTTCCCTGGATTTCGCCACCCAAGAAAATTATTTTCCTGTGCCCCTGTCAAGCAGTGCCACAGAAGTGATCCCCGGGGTGAATTTTCTATTTCCCATCCAGTCATTGAGATTTTTCTTAAAGAGGGCCAATGAGGAGCTTTGCTTGACATGAATGGGTAGTTTGTTCCAGAGTATGGGAAGTCTCTGGGACAGGAATCTATCCCTCCAGCCTGTTCTGTTTGTTGTGGTGACAAGGTTTAGGTCCCTGGAGCATATGGTTCAGAGAGTTTGGGATTTCTTTAAGTGTAGCATGTCCAGCAGCTCTGGGTTTGATATAGCTTTGTATGATAGGCAGAGATTGCCTCTGAGTAGGCGATATGCGATGGAGTAGATCTGGAGTTTTTTGAGACAGTCTGCATAGGGCATCTGTTTGAGGCTGGTAATCCTCTTAGTGAGGTATTTCTGTGGCCTTTCCAATTATTGTAGGTGTCTTGTGAGGTACATGCCAAACGGGGTATTGTACTCTCTAATGAGTCTGATGAGGGATGAGTGGAGAGGAACAATGACCTCCTTTTTGTAGAGGAGAACTCTTTTGTGATGAGGTTTGCCACATAGAAGGATTTCCTGACTACTGTGGTGATGTGGTTATCAAAGGAGAGACTACTGTCCACCTGTGTCCCGAGGTCTCTTATCACACTTTCCATGTTTAGTGAGCTACCGCCTATGTGGTAGTTCATGGGTACCAAGTTTTTCCCAGAGGGGATGACAATACACTTCTTGGCATTGAGCTTGAGGCCATGGCTTTGACACCAGGCATCTGTCTCTGTGAGGCTCTTTTGTAGAATGTCTACATCATTAGGTGATTCTATTATGGCTCCCAGTTTTCAGTCATCTGTGAACTTTGTTAGCCATAGACCTTCTGTGTTGGCCTGTACTTCAGAGAAGTAGATGCCAAACAGGAGAGGACCCAGGACCGAACCCTGTGGTACTCCACTCGTCACTGGTCTGAAGTCGGACTTGGAGTCAGCTACTTTTTCTGTGTGGGTTTTGTTAGTGAGCCAGTTGGCCACCTTCAAGAGTGAGTCCACTTTAACAGCAGCAACCCCCAAAACTCAGAGTTCTCAAATGCCTTGTACTACATACCCAAAAATGTAAAAAAGAAAGAAATATATGAAAGTAGCTACTTCTTTCCCACTGCAGCCTCTGTCCATCATAACAGCATCTCCATCCATTCCCACTTCCCAACCCACACAATGCGTATTTACCCTTGCTGTCCTGCTACATTCCACCTGTACTTCCTTGATTCATACCTTCTCTCATGCAGCCTATATGCACTGTCCTGCCTCTTTGTTCTGCATGACTTAAAGCTTCTGATAAACCTGCAGACCCCTCTTCATTAGCATATTAAATAGCTGTAAATATCTTTTACAAATATTTTGCCCCTCTGCTACTAATTATTCTGCTATTACCAACACATTTTGATACTAACACTTACAGTGCTAAAACAAGCACTGCTAATTCATTACATTTTATCATGCGTTTTATACCCTTATTATGTATTATTCCAATGCATATTTCTACTTTTTTCATTATGTAATAATAATAATTTCTGTATTTATGCAAAATATAAATACTGCTGCACATAATTTGCATATTTTGGACTCCATAAAGTACTATAGTATATTTTGTCTGATGCTATTACTACACCTGTAAATGAAAGCATACACTCATGCTATCCCTAGGATTCAGAAACTTGTGGATCATGATTGTGGTGAGATTGTGTAGTAGCATGATGTGGACCAAAGCCAATTATGAATTAACTAGGCAGAATTTCACAGCTGCTTATTAGACAGTGCCTCAGCATACTGCAACTGCCTGTTCCTGGCAAATTCTTCCCTGCAGCTGGCTTTTTCACAGACATCACATCTGGCACCTCCTACAATGTTGGGCCTGGGATTTCCTCCTCCTGAATGTGTCTACCTTATTGGAACCGTTTGTGTACAATAATTAGTGTTACACTGGACAGATTGTAAAGAACTTACATGTGCCAGGGCCATACTTGCCTGGGATACACCCACAGAGCTCTCTGTTGGTTACGTAAAGATCCCCGTACGTAGTATAGTCAAAGCCACACATAAACGTAACGAAAGGAAGGTGCTAGCTGAACAAGCCACACATACCTTGGTGTCCACAGTGACAGGTACTCCACAAATACAACAGGTTTGCATATGAGGGAGACAAATATAAAGGAGCTCCTGAATGGTGCCCCTGCCCAAATGATAGTGGTCCACAGTTTCAGTGTCATAGAGGGCATAATACGTTAAGCATAGATGGATGTCATGGTGTCACCAGGTAAGCTGATATACAACACTGTCATTTCCAGCAGCAAGTACAGCCACCTGAACTACAGATTTACTACTGCAGCAGCTGCACAATTCATACTTCTCAACTGTCCAGATTTTTGCCTCATATTTATGGTGTGTTCCTCATAAAATTTGTGATTTTCTGTCATATCACTTGGATGATCTCAGGATTGAAGTCACTAAATAATGACTTACATTTGAGTTTAACACTTCATATCCTTCAAAAATGCATCTTTCTGAGT
>NC_056731.1:482312516-482320016 GCF_019279795.1 Protopterus annectens
GAGCTATGGGATTAAGAATATGATCTACAAATTGCGCAATACGTTCAGTCTTAGTTTTATTATTAGAAATAATAAAACGAAAAGGGGGGTTAACTGCATTCTTATGAATTTTGGGAATCCCAAAAAGTTTCCCCAAACTCGGATGAGCAGTATGCATGAACATAAATTCCTCATGGGAAATATCATGGTTCCTAACTAACTTCCTAAGGGACTCATCAATTAACACAAAACTATCCTCTACCGTTTGTAAAGTAACTCGTTCATAAAAATCATCATTTTTCAATGTCTCTTCAATTTTAGCAATATATTCATCTTGACGCATTAACACTATTCCAGTCCCTTTGTCAGCTTTCATAATCCGCAAGTTTTTATCACTAACTAACTCATTAAGAGCTACCTTCTCCTGATAAGTAAGATTAAACCATTTCTCATGGCAATCAGTGTTAATTAAATGTCTTAAATCATGTTCACACACCCTCATGAAGGCAGAGATGGTGTTATGGAGGGGAGGATTAAATAAACTCTTTTTGCGTAGAATGGAACCATCAATTCTTAGATTGGTCCTTCCAGAGGTATTAATGCCACTATCAAATCCACTAGATGATCTATTAGTGACATCCATGTCTTCTCCCGTAACAGAACCAATTCTTTCCTCATGTTGTGGGTCAATAGTTGACCCAACATCATCATTATCACCCAGTAATACCTGAAGATTTAATTTCCTAGCAAACAACCTTAAATCTATAAGTAAATTAGGTAAATTGGCTCTTTGAGCTGGTACAAATGAATGGCCCTTACTTAAAACTTTTAAATGGTGATCAGACAACACCTTACCTGATAAATTGAACACTGTGGAACAACTACCCAAGCTGTTCTGAGGAATTTCAGAGGGGGTACCAAAATCATTCACTTGTAACTGCTCCTGGTTAAAATGTGTCTGGGTGGAATCCTGTACCCAATTTTTCCTAGTCCTCTTCTCTTGGAAGGAAGATTCCCTGTTGGAAACTGAGTCGTCCTTGGTGTTAGAAACTTTGAACACAAAGGGCTCAGTTTCTGTGTTGATACATCTAAAAAAGGCTGTTGAACTGTAGTAGAAGGTCTAAAACTAGCAGGAGACTGTCCCTGAGCTGCTAGCATGCCAGTACAGGCCTGACTACCTGTAGAAGAGGATGAACCCTGGGGAACATCAGACTGTTCCTGGATAATAGAAGGTCTTTGAATACCCAGCGAAGAACCTTGGACATCTAAAGAAGGTCTCCGAACAACTGGAGACAACAAAGAACTGTCATGACAAGCCTTAGAGGAAACATAGAAAGACGTGGAAGGAACCGGAGACTGAGGTAAAGACAATGACGTCGAAGGAACTGCTATAGGAACATTAGATAATTCAACATGGGACATCGTAGAAGCGGAACGAGAAGCTCCAGCATTGACACTTGGGATCATATCAACAGAGACGGAACGAGAACATCTAACATTAGAAGGAGAGGGATTAAATCTATCCATACCAGACCTTCGTCCATTAAAATCAGGTAAGCCTGGGGAATTAGACACAGAAGTAACTAAGGAGGTAGAACAAGAAGATGAGGTAGAGGAAACTGAAACCAAAAGGTTGGAAGGAGTACTATTGGATCTGGAAACAGAGGACGAACCTCCTACTGGAACAGATGTGGAAGGGAGAGACACGGAATGAAAGGGGGTACTAGATATCCGGTCCACTAACCCACGAGAAGAAGAAGAAGAGGAAGAAGGATGAAACGAAGGCTGAAAGGAACCCAAAGAAGTAGAAGATGGATGAAACAAAGGATGATGAGAAGAAGCTGGTGATGTATCTACCGGGAACTGGGCTCTGGAAGACCCTTTCTTCTGAGGATAGGCACTTCTTACTCTGGGGTATCTAGTTAGATTTATAGATCTTTGAAAAGAACTACTCTTGCTGTTAACACCCTTACTATTATACCTCCCATTAACATTCTGGACGAAACTATGATGAGGATTCACATGGTACCCCGAATCTACAACTCCAGACCGGTAACGGTTAAAATTATCAACAAAAACTTTAATGGGATAAGCTGAATTACACTTATATTGGGAAATGTCTCTATCTAGCTTTTGCTTCTTCCGAGCTATTATAGTGGCTACATGTCTGGAAAGTTTGGCAGAGATGGAATCATACAAAGGTTTAATAAACATAAATTGGGGGTGTTGAAGAATAGAAGAGTTAAGAGACTCTATTTTAGATTTAAGATCTGACAACTTGACGCAATTATCCTCACGAATAACATGAAGAGAAGATAACCCTGCTTCATTAAATAGCTTACTTAACTCTTGGTGTAATCTGGAATCAGCCACAGTTCTATTTGGAAATCTATTCCATCTTAATCCTTTGGGAACAATATGTAGAGATAAACAAGCAAGTAAGTATAGATTGTCTAGTTCAATGCTCTTGAATACCATTAACAGTCTTTCCAACTTAAAAACCAATGGTTTACATTCACTAACAATTTTTAGCGGTTCATGAGGAGAAGGCCTCTTCAAATTCACCTGACAGGGAGAAGCACCTGACAAAAGGAACGGATTGTACGACTCATGTTCATGAAGAAAAACATAATTTCACTATCCAAGGGAAGAGAAAAAGGTTCTGCTACCCGAGAACTACTTTTGGGAGCTTGTAGATGGTCTGCTATCCGAGAAGTACTTATGGGAGCTTGACGACTAACAGGAACCTTATTTAACTGACAACTATTATAACTGGTAGTAGGTAAGCCAGTAGGAGTCACTCGTATCTCACAAGTATTGTTCCTGAGACCGTGGAAACACACAGGACTCATAACCAACTCACCTCTAGTACTGCCCTCATCTACATTACTACCCAGAGTAGGGGGACTGGTACTAATAGGGAAGGTTGTAGATCTACTATCAATTGCTAGATAAGGACTGGGTGCAGGCCCATAACTATAAGTACATTGGGTCTTACCAGTAACAAAACTCACATCCTGACCAGAATCACATAACTCCATATTTCCCCTGTTTCCCATGTTTTTAGGAGATAGAGTGTCATGACGTAAAACAGGTTCAACTCCATGTGCCATTACACCTGCACATTGGGTCACATCCTCAAGCGGAACAGCAACATTAACATTGCAGGAATCTGGGCTTACTGGTTCACTAGAATCTGGACTCAACTGTAGGTGTAAGGCTACATTCATATCACTAACTTCATGACCCTCACCAGAATCTGTTAAATCTGGGCTCACCCGTAGATCCCCATGGCTAACATTAAGATCACATTCCACCTCAATGACTTCAAGGCCCTCATAAGAGTCCATTAAAGCTGGGCTCACCCGTAAATCTGCATGGCTAACAACATTAGGATCACGGTTTACAATTACATTAAGATCACGGTCTACATTTAAGTCTGCTGCATTCAAGTCTGCTGTAAAGGAATGTGACTGTGGATTCACAGTCGGGTTTGCTGAGGAACATAAAAAGTTAGATGGAAAACCCATATCCATGCCCACTGACTTAGATATAAATGATGGGTTCTTATTCATATTTGCTGCGTCAGGATTAGAGAGAGGGTCCGAATTCATAATCACTGAGTCTGAACTGAGAACCTCAGACCTAACAATGTCTTTAGTAATAGTAAGATTAAGTAAATTACTTTTAGACAAGTGCTTTAAAATACTCGGTAACAACTGTGTTAAATCGTCTCCCTGAAAAGTCTCTTGAATGGTGAAACATTCACTAGGACACACAGAAGAAGACGTTCTTGAGGTCTCTGTGGCTATCGAAACATTAACAGAGGGAATAATATTATCTGAACTAGAAATATTATTAGCAGGACTAGGTGTAACGCAAGATATATCTTGGCGGGAAACACTACTGGGATCAACTTTGGAACACATCTCCACCTCACTCTCTGAAAATGGAAACAACTTTTTATTATTATCATCCGATCTAGGCACTATGGGTAGCGTAGACATCCTAGTGTCAGAAACCCTTGTGTGAGAAACTTTCGTGGAATCTTTAACAACTACTTTAGAACTCACAGTAGGTAGACCAACTAAGTGTTGAACCTGAGCTTCAAACAAACCTCCTTTTGAAGAGCCCTCCAATGGCTTTGTGCTATTTCCCCGTTTCTCACAACCCACATCCAAAGGTTCCGGTAAAACCTCCGTGGCTAAGTTACTAGCGACAGAACTCGCACTAATAGGAGACAACCTAAAGTGATCAACCGAACTAAATGCAACCTGTGATAACCCTACGTTTAAATGGTCCGTTAAAACCTCTGTGACTAAGGTACCAACGACAGGGCTCTCATCAATTGGAGACAACCTAAAGTGACCCACAGCACTAGGTGTAAACTGTGATAACCCCATGTTTTGTACAGTGCTGTAAGTAATCTGTGATAAAGGGTTGTAAGTGGGAATAAAACTGTTATTGGGTTTAGCGACTGCCCAATTGTTGGAAGGAGACCAAACTATATTGGATAAAGTAGACCAGTTAAAGGAAGTAGAACTATTCTGGAATGGTGCACTAACTGGTGTACTTAAAAAATCCCCGTGCCCATGCTTACTATTAGGGAGTGCTTCCGACTCCTGTGTATCAATATTAGGAAGTACTTCAGGCACAAGGGCATCACTAGAACTGATAACTACCTCAATGTTAGTAGGATGATGAACTGGATTACTTGATAAATGTAAATTACTGGACAAATCTGCATTTGTATGCAGTAAGTTATTAAACGCCACAGTTGTATTCAAGGTATTGTCACAGTCTAAAATGACATTTCCAGTTGTATTCAAGGCATTGTCAGTTGAATTCAAGGCATTGTCAATTGAATTCAAGGCAATGTCAGCTGAATTCACGGCATTGCCAGTGTCCAAAATTACATTTATATTTGAACGAACATTAGTGTCCAAAAAAGGAAGAGAATGTACATTGTCTTCCTGTGCTTTCAAAACATCGACAATGTCAACACTTTCAACATAAGCATTCACAACAGAACCAACAATAAGATCATGGTCTCCTCGTGTATTAGAACAGTCACCTTTCAAAATGTCTTCATTTGTATTAACATGCTTCGAACTATCTCTATTTGTATTAACAGGCATCTTTGAACTATCTCTATTTGTATTTACAGGCATCTTCGATGCGTCCACAAGCACGTTGACAAGCCCAACCTCTACCTCGCTGAGACATGTGGGGGTCAAGTCAGGTAACTGCGGAGAATAGTCAACTTGGGAGATAATAGGAGGAACATTTGCAGTCGTCACAATGGCCGTATGTACTGCATGGGCTCGAGAGGAGATAGACGCTGTTGAGACTGCCTCACGAACAAAAGTTCCTACACCAGAACCACTAACAACTGTACATTCTTGATGGGTACATGAGTGAAAAGAATATCGTACATGTTCACTATCGTTAACATAACAGTCAGAAGGTGCCCCTAAAGTACTATTATCAACCAGTACATCATTTTGCTTATTATTATCAACCAGTACATCATTTTGCTTATTATTAAGTACGCATCCTCTGAAAGCAGAAGGAAGCGTCACAACTGCTGTGCACATGGTGGAACATCGCACATTGTTATGCCTATCTCGAGATCTCACCCTATAATCCTCTGCAGAACTGGAAGACCTACCCTTCGAGAACTTGCAGGGCAGTAACACAGACTCATGGTCTTTACTCAACTCCGCTGAATCATGTAAAGCGGAAGGAAGCCGTAAATCGGGCGTGCAGACAGTGGAAAACCGCTGAAAAGTCTGTGTACATTTTCGATCCACATCAGGCGTGCAAGCGGTGGACAAACACGGGAACTGATAAACCTTTGCACTTTTCATAAAATGTTGTGCTGTAAAAGGCGCCAAACTAGGCGTGTAGTGGGTGGAAAAAGGCGGGAGGTCATGTTTTCTGACAGTCTCTGCACCATGTTGAGAAGCAAAGGAAAGCGGGAGCCCATGCTCTCTAACGGGCTCTGCAGAAAGCTGTTGGGCAGCAAAAGGCGCCAAACTAGGCGTGTAGTGGGTAGAAAGCTGTTGGGCAGCAAAAGGCGCCAAACTAGGCATGTAGTGGGTAGAAAAAGGCGGGCGGTCAGGATCTCTGATGAGCTCTGTACCAAAACTAGTCGTGTAGTGGGTGGAAAAAGGCGGGAGGTCATGTTCCCTGATGGGCTCTGTACCATGTAGTTGAGCAAAGGAAAGCGGGAGCCCATGCTCTCTCATGGGCTCTGTACAAAGCTGTTGAGCAGAGGGAATTGCCATAATTGGCGAGCAGACAGTGGACATAGATAATGGCCCTTGCCCATATTGACTGAACTCACGATCCTCGTCACGGACATCACGATCAATAAAGTTAAACTGTTGTAGGACAGAAGGATCACGATCACTTAAGCTGAACTGTTGTTGAGCCGAAGGAAGCACTAAATCAGGCGTGCAACTAGTGTCTGGAGAAAATGAATTTTGTCCAGCATTGGTAATGTCTCGCTTTTCTTGATTGGAATCTTGCCCAGAAATGCTAGATTCCCGCTTCTCTGGATCGGAAACACACACTTCTCGGCTAAATAACAACGGAGGCGCCAAAGCATGTGTGCAGTTAGTGCCTGGAGACAATGAGTTTTGTCTTTTAAAAAAAGGAAAAGGGAAAACATTTGAAAATTTTTTTTTCCCGTCAAAATTTTTTTTGGCCCCGGGGGTAAAGTTACGGGGCATGGGCCCTTCCGAGGAAAATAAGCCCCCGGCGGGGGTTTGGAAAGGAACGGGCCCTTCCCAAGGGGGAAAAAGCCCAAAATTTTTTTTTTTTTTTTTTTTCATGTCCTATTTTTTTTGTTTTTTTTTTTTTTTTTTTTTTTTTTTTTTTTAATTTTTTTTTTTTTTTTTTTTTTTTTTTTTCCCCCCCCCCCCCCCCCCCCCCCCCCCCCCCCCCCCCCCCCCCCCCCCCCCCCCCCCCCCCCCCCCCCCCCCCCCCCCCTACAAACCAAACCCCAAAAACGACACGGGGCATGGAAAAAGTTGTCCGGGGAACAATGGTTTTGCCCAAAAGGTCCCCAAAAAGTCTTTTCCCCGGGAACCCTTTTCCAAAATAACCAGAATTTTTTTTAATTTTTTCCGCTCCTCAAAAACGGAAAATACAATCGTCCTTGGTAAATAAAAAGGGGGAAACCTTCCCCCGGTTTTCTCACCCAAAACCCCCAGGGGGAAGCCCCCGAAAACCTTGGGGGGCGTAAAAAGCCGGCTTTCTAAACCCCGTAATTCAGAAAAGGGGGGAAAAGGAAATCTGGGCGTAAAAACCGCTAAAATTTTCCCTTTTCATAATTTTCGGGGTTTTTTGCTGGAAAAAACCGGAACGGGGTAAATTTGATTTTAAAAATTTTCCCCAAAGGGAAAAATTGGCGTTATGGGGGAAAAAGGGGGGAGGTCACTGAAGATCCCCCATGTTGGGAAAAGGGGCCAAAACCCTTTTAAAGGACCCCCAAAAAAGGGGTTCCACAAAAAA
>NC_056731.1:482332516-482342516 GCF_019279795.1 Protopterus annectens
ACAATGACCCATTATATAGAATTCACGTGTCATATGTAATGTTTTCAACTGAAAATATGTCAATATAGTTTGTCTTAATTTATGTAAATGTATGATTACCTGTGTCAAGTAATTCAATAAAGATGTTTCTTGGGCTTTTAAATAAAAAATAAATATACAAATCATCATGCACAACCACCACTGATAAACTAAACAACAATCCTGAAACTAAAAAGTCTCTCCAAAGTATTACTAAATAAGTTACATCTTTTTACACACACACACACACACACTGCTTTACGCTTTGTACGCCACCTTTGCCTTTTACATGCACACACCATACACATGCACACAGCACATTACTGCGCACACATACACACACACACCTGCTGTCTTCCTTTACATACATTCACATTTCTTCTTTTGTAATTCTTGCCCATGGCTATTCCTTCAGTAATACTAACCATGTTCATGTAAGCATATACTAACCCACATTGCCAAAATACACAATCCTTCTTCCATTTTAACCCCTCTGCAAACATAACTTGTTGTCTGATACTTTTTCTGATCTGCTAGTAAACAACTTTCCATTGTTACCTCAACCCCAAAAGCCTCATTATAGGATACAGTTAGCTTTCTGTAAATTTTCGTGTGACCACTAAATATTTCCTTGTTCAAAGTTCCTTTCTGCGACTGTTCCATTAAATTATAACTATTTTAAAGTGAGTTGTATGAAGCGAGCATACGGCGAGGCTTCTTGAAGAAATGGTTAGCCAGCTAGAGTGGTTTCTTTTCTAATAAGATGATGCTAGTGATATAAAATGGTAGGCTTTATGTACAAAGAATTTGTATCAGTACTCCCTGTTTTATTTTATTTTTGTCTGACTGGCCTACAGAGCACCAACCCATTTTCATGACCTAGGAAGACATTGATGAACTGTAGCAACAAATCACCCATAATAATCAGTTTAGGTTGACAAATAAATGCATAGAAAATGACCTCAGCTATAGACAATCTCCCTCCTATGAAGAAAAAACAATAGTAAACAAAATAAGTGCAGTGTACATTCTCAATAATTACATATGAAGTTCAATTTGTCTGTAACATGTTCCTATTAAAGAGGTAAACAAGGTATTATAAATTCTATAAATGCACAAACAGTATACCTTAATAACAGTGTATTAGAGGAAATTATCTGGATATAACAATGTGATATATTATCTACTAAGTATATTTGGTAATTAAACACGGATTAGACTACAAAATCACATACAACAGTGAACAAGTCTCAGGTACAATCTTGTGTACCAGTATGACATCAAGCGGTCTGGTATATTTATGCTTACTAATATGATTTTTTAATCTGGGTTGACAGTTTAATAGTCTCTTTCTTAGAGAGAATATGAAATCTGACCAAGGTGATTAGGTTTACCAGTAATAAATAGCAGTGTATATAGGGTCTGGTTCAGACAGTTTTAGATTTAGGTGTCTTATATACTATGTATATGAGGGTTTTAGCTTAGATACTACCATTGTAAAATTCAGACTTTATGCTTGGTGCTGTTCAAGATAGTCATTTTGTACAACTTTCTTACATTTGAAGTTTAGTAATTCCAAACTAATATGAATCTGTGGACACAAACTCTTCACTCTTATTATAATTATAAATTATTAATATATGTGAGTTATTCTTGCTTTGAGTTGGTACTGATTCTAGAAAAAAACAAGTATCTTTGGAATATATTTGTTTGAAAATCCATGGAGATTTTGATTTTATCACTATATGTTTTACAAAGATTGTATACTCAACCAATTATTATTTTCTAAACAGTGTCTTGCAAGAAGATAATCTGTATTATAGCAGTTTATTCCTGTTAAAATTGATTACAAAATTAGTTAAAATTTGCATCTCTAATTATAACTTTTTGTTTATATTAAGGTTCTTGAACCAACCTGCAGTATGATGCAGAGAACAATAAAATAATAAATCTTTAACTATATAATTGCAATTCCTTGAATCTTTTCATAGAGTTCATAAGTAGGTACTAGGCTAATAGCCCTAGGGCCTATAAACCTAGCCAAAAAAAGTGCCTAGCTTTCTCCACCCGAAAATGATCTTCCTGTGCCCTATCCGGCAGAACCACAGAAGTGATCCTGGGTGAATTTCATACCTATCAATCATCAAGATTTTCTTGAAGAGTGCTAATGAGGAGCTCTGTTTGACATAAGTAGAGTAGTCTGTTCCAGAGTATAGAAGTCTCTGGGACAGAATCTATCCTCAGCATGTTCTGTTATTGTGGTGACAGGTTTGGGTCCCTGGGGTGTGGCAGCTCCGGAGGTTGGGATTTTCCCTTAAGTGGAGCATGTCCAGCAGCTCTGGGTTTGACATGACTTTGTATATTGGTGGTGCCTTTGAGTGAGTGATATCGACAGAGTAAAGCTGGGTTTTTGGGATAGTCTGCATAAGGCATCTGTTTGAGGCCAATGAAAATCCCTGCTGTGGTGTTTTGTGGCCTTTTCCAGTTGTTTTAGATGTCTTGTAAGTACATACCAAAGGGCATTGTACTCTGGTGGTCTTATGGTGGTATGAGTATAAGCGGAAGAATGACCTCTTTTTTTCTGGATGAGAAACCTTTTGTGATGGGTGTGCCATGGGGATTTCCCAGCCACTATGGCTGAGAAGTTATCGAAGGAGACCACTGTCCATCTGTGTGTCCCAAGGTCTCTTATCACACTTTCAGTGTTAAGTGAGCTGCCTATGGTTAAATTCACTCTTACCAATCAACTTGAAATCCATTTCATGCTTGATTAATAAGTTTCAATCTATAAGGATGTAATCAGTGAAGGAGAGGGAACAGTATTTTTTTTCCTTTCATTTAAACATAGGTCTTAAGATCCAGTAAAATGCTATTAATTCCAAATTTATAGAAAGATTCTATAACATAGCTGTTATTATTTATTAATCTGCTGTAGACTGGTTCCAAGCGTGATTGGTAAGCGGAATTTAACCATAAGATATTAAATTGAGAATTATGGTTGGCATATAATTCAACACTTGAAATATAATCCACCTTCTTGCCAACTTTAACATGCCAATCAAGGATATTCTTGGTTTACAAGGACACAGAGAAAAAAATTAAGAAGAATAGAATTTAATTTCTTAAATATTTTTGGTGGGAGAATAATTGGTGATTGTAATGAAAAGTATTTTGAGTGGGTATATTTTTATTAAAATAAATCTATATCTTCATTGTAGTAATTAATAATTATTTTAGTAACAGTGTCTATTATATTACATTTTCATAATTTGGTGTTATTCATTTGCTTTAGATTTAATTATATTTCAACATAATTAATTTAAGTTATTAAAATAAAGGATTATAGTTTCTTAAATAAATTAACCTTTTGTGTAGTAGGTTTCTGTTTTATCAGTGTTAAACATTAAACCTGATGCTTTTTCAAATTAATAGACTTAGTTACACTTTGTATTGAAGCTGCAGTATCCCAGCTAACATCACCACTTGTTATTAAAAATGTCATCTGCAAATGACCGAATTTTACAGGAATAACTTTCATCTCTCAAGATACAAATTTTGTTATCTGATCTAATAAGAAGTTTGTGAAGGTTCAATCATTAGAACAAATAATAGGGTGATGAGGATATCCCTGTTTGTACCTTTTAATATTTGAAAAATTAAAAAAGAAAATAGCAAGTTGTGTGCAAGAGATGAGTTACTCTATAAGATTCCAGTAAAATAAGGAAAATTCATATTGTTTAAATTACTTTGAACAATAATTCACCTAATCAAATCAAGGCTGTTATATCTGAACATTATAGTGAGTTGACTTTTGTTTTATTAGCAGATCTATTAAAGTATTAAACTAATTATGTTATCCTGAACCTTTCTATGTAGTGTAAACCAGTTTGAGCATAATTTATCAATCACAATAATAAAGTTAATCTTTTGCAGAATATACATAAATATTTTATAATTGACATTTAATAATGAAATGGGATGTAAAGAGAACATAAATAGACACTTTATTTGGTTTCAGAAGGAGGCATCAGGGAATATTTCTAGGAGGGGCAATGGTTGACATGGGTTTAACTTGACAAAAAAATTTAATAAGATATTTAAATTTTCTCTAGAGATAATTTGTATAATTGGATTATACCATCAAGACCTGGGAGACTTTAGTTGGTTTAAGATCATTAATTTGAGTCCTTTTAACTCTCCTACAAAGAATGACTTACCAATTTGGGTCTTTGTTCTTTTGGGTATCCTAAACCTTATATTGCCTTTTCAAAAAGTCATTGGTTATGTTGTTGATTTTACAAATCTATCTCTTTGTTTTGTGATTTCTTAAGTAATATTTCTAAAGAAGCATTCTAATATGTCTTTGAAATCTGGTCACTTTTTATTTTATCACCTTGTTTGAAATTATTTCTTTAATATGATTGGTGTTTTTCTTGGCGCTAACAACCAACCTGTGTAAGCTTTTTGGGTTTATTAAGTTTGTAATTTTAATTTTCCAGATTTATTGATATTGTGTATGAAATTACATCAAGATATTGTGGTTAATATTTTCAACTCAGTGTTTTCAATTTGTCATAAGGTTTTTTTTAAAACTAGTTTCAATTTATCTGTATTGTACATAAAGACTGGCCTTATCCACTTTTTTACGCATGTACAAATTTGTTCTTCCATATATAAGCTTTTAAAGAATCTCGAAAATTGCTTCTGAAACATCTCATTTTATTATTTTCAAGGTACTGATCTATTTCCTTCAGACACCATTCCTTAAGTCTTTTAATTTTTACTATATAAGCAGGGTTGATAGTCAAGGTAAAATAAAAATCAAATTACTTGGCTTTCATGTTAACATACATATAATAGCATTTGTGGTCAGATAAATGACATGAAATTATCAATATATCTTCAATTTTAGTAGAAATAAACTACTATAAGTAAAAAACATTATCGTGTTGGTGCCAAATCATAAAAATGTGTGAAGTTAAGAGTTAGTTGAGTTATTGAGTTAATATCATAGATATCTCTCAAATGTTAGAAAATTAATAAAGTTATATAAGTGTTTAGCTACTGAGGATAGCTTAGGAACCTTATCAGTAGTTGTCTTTACTAGAAGGAGTTAAAAATCTCTGCAATAAACAAGTCACACTTTTCTATATATAAAGTTATAATATCAAAATATTTCTTAGCATCTTTGACTCCAATCCCTGGTGACCAGTAAAAATCACACAAGTATAAGTTTTTTGTGGTTCTGCTACTGCTAAAACTAACATTCCATTTTTATCACAGATAAATTATTTAATATTTAGAATTAAATAATATATTTCTCCAACGAATATTAATACTTCTCATTTTTGATTTAAAATAGCTCTGAGAGTTGAATAATCATTTAACATCAGTCTCCACATCTTCATATAACAAATGCATTTCTTTTGAAAAGTTATGTGAGCTTTATGCAGTTTAGTATTTGTTTAGCTACTTCTCTTCAATAGATTAATAAGTCCATTTGTTTCTTGAGAGACAATTATATGTCAACATTCAGAAGAAGAACATGTACATGCACTGATTTAGATGATTATCTTAAAATATGTGTAAGTACTAACAATTGTTGTTATGGACAGATACAAAAAAAAAAAAACAAAAGCAGCATTTCGAACATATACATTCGACCTCATCATGGAACAAAAATCCCCTGATTTGATGATATAATCATACAAATCATTGCTACTACGTCTTGCTACCTAGCATAACCATAGGGCGCTCCCACCTTTCGTTCCTGCCAGGAATCCCTCCCTTCATAGTTAAAATGTCCAAGGATACCCTGCTCCTAAATAACCATTGCCTCCCAAAGAAAAAGGCTCAATTCCACTCTTAGAGACAACTCAGTCTCTTATAACCACAGGCAATCCCGTACTCATTCCTGGCAGGAATCTTTCCCTTCATAGTGAAGACGTCTGAGGATACCCTGCTGCAGGCACAACCGTACCTCCCAAAAGTGAAAAGGTTCAATTCACTCCTGAGACAACTCGGGCTTGTAACCACGGGTGCTCCCTGTACTAATTCTCAGGGAATCCTCCCTTCATAGTGAAGACATCAGGGGATACCACCCTGCTCCCAGGCATGTCTCTCCCCAGGAAAAGGCTCAATTCTACTCCTACAGAGACAACTCAGTGTGTGTGGCGCTAAGTGAACCCGTTGTAACCACACATTACAGTGTTATCAGCATCTAACTGAATTATGCAGCGATGGCAACCTGCCACAACCCTGGTTCCATATGTTCCCCAACTCGCCTACTAACCCCATAATTAAATAAATTACAAACATTGGCGAAGAAGTCTTAAGTTATTTGTGTATCACTTTCTCTTCTTCACCACCGGGTGGCAGCATTCACCTGTTTAAATCCCTGTTCACTGATTGTTTTTCCTGGGCAATGTTGTGAGAATCTTAAGCAGCTTGTGTCACTTTCCTTCTTTTGCAGGTGGCGGCAGTCACCCTAAAAGTCCTGCTAAACCCATTTACAAGATCCTTGCAGGCATATTTGATTGGATTTCTCCTTGCCCTCAACTGGGTATTCCACTTAATAATCCTCCTCTCTTTAAGTTTAGCACAGCAAAACTACAAATGTTCTTGATCATAATTTTTAGTACAGACATCACAAATACTGACCCTCCTGGCTTTACCAGTAGTTTAAATCCTGTTCACTGATAGTTTCCTGGAGCCACCTTGCCTCCGGCTCTTCCCGCTCTAATTCTCCCTCGCAGACTCCACTCTGCTCCTCTACACCCTACCCCAATTCCACCCCTGCTTACCTCCTCTTATACCTATGCCCACTCCCACTACCTGTTTAATCAACAATCGCTCACCCATAATCAACCCCACCTCTTCTATATCCCACATTACTTCCCCACCCTCTCATCTCTCTAAATCCAAAGTCTCAAATATAGCTCACCCTTGTATCTTTATGGTCCAAGTCTACCTTTAACTACAATCCAAATTAAACACTGTACTAATAGTATACCACATTTCTCAGTCTAATATTAGGTTTATGATCTCATCCAACCCATCAACTATCTCCACTAGACCTCTATATATACTATCCTCTCCCCACTCCATACTACTCATCAATCCTTATGCAATATACACTAACTAACCTGCATTTCTGGTCTTTTACACCATGAACAGTACTTTGCTCTTCCCCTATAAACTTATAACTAACCATAGAAACACCACCACCCTTCTATCAGCTGCCTACAATAAAGCTATCTACATGCAAACCCAACACTAATTTAACTTCTCCTCTCCCACATTCATCCAACTTATCTCTATCATTCTCTCTAAGATATACATCAAACCCGGCTTTGTCCCCACAAACAGCAAGTTTCCCATCTGCCACCTCACCTAGTAAGTCTTTCCAATTCTCAGCTCTAAATGTCAAGAGCATCTGTAACAAAACCCCAAACCTCCATGCATGTCTTATCCATAACCAACCAGATATTCTGCCCATTTCTGAAACTTGGCTGAAACCACATACAAAAGACTCAGAATTAATACCAACCAACTACAGCATTATTAGAAATGACAGAAAACACAAAAAGGCGTAGGGGTTGCTTTCCTCTACACCTCATCCCTGCTAGTGGTACTTCAAACCTATTCCCAAATTTTATAATGCTGAATTACTCCCAGTCCTTCTTCAGTTAAATAAGCACAAATCTATCTGTATTGTCACCCTTTATATCCCTCAGGGGACAATGTATCAATCCTTGAAGACATTCTGTCCTGGTTTTCTACCAATGAAACTATAATCCTGGGTGATGTCAACATTAACTGGGCCACCATTCAATCACCAACCAACTCTAGATATAAATCTTTACAACTTCACTCAACTTATTTCCTCAACAACCAGACCATCCAAAGACTTCCTCGCTGGAAACATCCTAGATTGGATTCTAGTTACACATCCCCACCACATAAGTAATAGTGGAACCCTTCCCAACCCGCTAGGTGACCACCTTTCCACTTTCCCCTCGGACCCCCACACCACAGCTAACCCATACCTATACCTCTACTCAGTACCTAAAGAACTTTAACCCCAATGAATTCTCAATAGCACTAAAGTACACTAAGTGGAACCCACTAGGAATATTACCCCTTGACAATGCTGTCACCTACTTTAATATAACTTTCTTACATTTGCTTGACTCTTTAGCACCCTGGAAAACAAAATGCACAAAAAGCAATCCTGCCCCATGGCCAACTAAGAATACCTTACTCTGCATGCGACTCCATGATAAAGCCTACCAGAAAACCAAAACCTACAATTACCCTAAATGAATACAAAGCACTCCACAACAAAGTAAAAAAAACTTATTACCACAGACCACAAAACCTATTTTGCCACACTCCAAACCAAACATAACTCTAACCCGAAAAAATTCTGGGATGGAATCTCCTCTCTCCTCAACCTAGGTAAAAAAAAGAACCCCTGCCCAGACCCAAATGCCTCCCATTTAGAACTAGCTTCCCAGTTTAACTCTTTCTTTATAGACTTCATAGCCAAACTAACATCATCCTTCACTAATGTCAGCTCCCCCACATCAACCCCATTTCCCCCCTCTGTCAACTCCACCTCTCAACCTCCTCCATTTTCCATGAACCCCATTCCTGTCTCTACTATAAAAAACTACTTTTTAAAACTGAAACCTTGTTCTAATGCCCCTGATGACATACCCTCCTACTTCCTAAACATAGCAGCAGATGCCATTGTCCTCCTTATCTGCATACTAATAAATAGATCAATATCTGAATGTCATGTCCCCCAACTCTGGAAAACAAGCCTATATTATCCCACTTCACAAAGGAGGCAACAACAACAACATTCCTAACTTCCCACCTAGCACTATCTTATCGCCCATTTCTAAACTTCTTGAAAAATGCATCCACCAGCAACTTCTTCCCTATCTCCTAAGACATGACCTTCTTACTTCCACCCAGCATGGTTTCTGACCAGGCCATAGCACCACCCCCCTCTCCTTGATAACAAGGCCCATGACTCTGGTCCCATTATGTCCAACCTGCTATTAGACCTTTCTAAAGCCTTTGATACCATCTCTCATAACCTTCTACTTACCAAACTTTTGAAACTAAACCTATCCCACTCTGCTGTCAACTGGTTCACCAGTTACCTGACTAACCGACAACAAGCTGTCAAGTGGAAAAAGGCTATCTCACCTTTCCTAACTACTCCCACAGGTGTGCCCCAAGGTTCTATTCTAGGACCCCCCTTATTCAGTATTTTAATAAATTACTTCTATCTTGCCATCCCTAATGCTAAATTTATCCAATACACTGCTGACTCTATAATAATCTGCTCTGCTTCTTCTGCTTCCTCATTAGCAAAACTAACTCAAGATGCCTTTCTTCTACTGAACAAATGCTAGACGACCACCTGGCACTCAGTGCAACCAAGACCAAGCTAATGATATTCGTCTCTTCTAAAACCACCATCCCAGATAAAGATTAATTCTCTGTCACCAGCCAAAACAACACTCCTCAAATAGTCTCCACTGCAAAACTACTGTTGGGAGTCCTTATTGATGACCAACTAAAGTTTGACAACCATCTTTAAGTGAACATAAAAAAAAAAAACATAAGAAACTTGGCATGCTTAACCACTACCGCTACATTTTCCTGGCACCAGGATCACTCTTACTACTACTTACATCATCCCTTCCCTATTATATGGTGCCACTATCCTTACTAGTATACATTCCTCCCTCAAGTCAAAATGTTCTTCTTGCTACTACAACATTTCTAAATTTGCTACAGTCCAAAGATCCTCTACCCATCATTGTAAATCCCTACATCAACTGAACTGGCTTGAGTTACCCAATTACCCCATCTATACTCAACTTATCCAAGCATACAAACTTATTTTAGCCCCCCTCTTTGCCCCACCCTTACTTCTACCTTCCAAATGCATCAACCAAAT